>NW_026666116.1:0-1517 GCF_009828535.3 Hylobates moloch | reverse complement strand
CAAAGATCAGATGGTTGTAGATATGTGGCATTATTTCTGAGGGCTCTGTTCTGTTCCAATGGTCCATATCTCTGTTTTGGTACCAGTACCATGCTGTTTTGGTTACTGTAGCCTTGTAGTATAGTTTGAAGTCAGGTAGCATGATGCCTCCATCTATTTTCTAGTTAGGTAACAAAAATATCCTTCATTGTGTGTATAACTTTAAGAGAAACCATTGATTTCTAATTACATATTGAATTTTACCACCCCACAAGTTATAGAAAATTAGAAAAAAAAAATCTGTTTGCACAAAGCCTGTATTGGAAGTGGGATTTTTTATGTTTGCTATAGTGTTATTTTATTGATTCTATAGCACTGTTTGTTTTATTCCTTGAAATATGAATCCTGTCATTTGGTTAAACTTTAAAGGTTAATTCTGTAATCCGAAAAATGTCCCAAAATGTATGAGGAAGAATCACAATTTAGAATGCTGTAGCCTTCTATTCCTGGGACTAGGATGTGTGAGTGAGTGTGTGTTTGCATATGTTTATAGCAGGTAAATTAGGGTAATTCCTTAGCTCATAGTAAATTTAACACCTATTCCCTGCACACAGTTGTGCTATATTCTTAGTTACAGTGCCTCTGTCTAAATAGTGTTCTCACACTGTTTATTATCCCAACGCAGATACCTCACGTGAGCTTCAGACACATAAACAAGATAACACCCAAAACAATGTGTGACACATAATAGGCAGTGAATATATATTTGTTATATAAATATTTCTCTCTTTCCAGGCTCTTAAATACTGATGTTTTGGGGGATTATGAGTCCCTCCTTCTCCATGATCTCTTCTACTCTCATACTTCAACTGCCAATATATGCCAACAATTTTTTAAAATTTATTTCATCAGCTCAAACTTCTGTTCCAACTTTCAGATCTATGTATCCAGCTTTCTACTCTACATATGCAAATGCGTGTCTCAAGGGCTGCTTAAATACAAGATGCTTATTACAGAATTCATGATCTTCAAACTCTATCCTCATTTGACCTTCACCTTAGTAAAGGAAATGGTCATTCAGCCAGCTGCAATGATAGTGCAATAAACAGACTCTAAGGTATCCCCCAGTCCCCACCTCCTGGTATTTGCACCTTTCTGGAATCTTCTCCCTTTGAGTATATGTGGGACCTATAACTTACTTCCAACCAATAGAACACCAGTAAAGATGATAGGATGTCACTCCCATGATTATGTCACATCACGTAAGACTATACCTTGCTACTCAATTAACTGTAGAATCTCTCCTTACTGGCCATATTAGAAAGACCGGCCAGGCATTGTGGCTCACGCCTGTAATCCCAGCACTTTGGGAGGCTGAGGCGGGCGGATCACGAGGTGAAGAGATCGAGACCATCCAGGCCAACATGGTGAAACCCCATCTGCACTACAGATACAAAAATTAGCTGGGCATGGTGGCATGCACCTGTAATCACAGCTACTCAGAAGGCTGAGGCAGGAGAATCACTTGAACCCAGGAG
>NW_026666115.1:0-1517 GCF_009828535.3 Hylobates moloch | reverse complement strand
CACAATAAAAAGAACTAGAAAAGCAAGAGCAAACACATTCAAAAGCTAGCAGAAGCCTAGAAATAACTAAAATCAGAGCAGAACTGAAGGAAACAGAGACACAAAAAACCCTTCAAAAAATTAATGAATCCAGGAGCTGGTTTTTTGAAAAGATCAACAAAATTGATAGACTGCTAGCAAGTCGAATAAAGAAGAAAAGAGAGAAGAATCAAATAGATGCAATAAAAAACGAAAAACGGGATATCACCACCGATCCCACAGAAATACAATCTACCATCAGAGAATACTACAAACACCTCTATGCAAATAAACTAGAAAATCCAGAAGAAATGGATAAAATCCTCGACAAATACACCCTTCCAAGACTAAACCAGGAAGAAGTTGAATCTCTGAATACAGCAATAACAGGCTCTGAAATTGTGGCAATAATCAATAGCTTACCAACGAAAAAGAGTCCAGGACCTGATGGATTCACAGCCGAATTCTACCAGAGGTACAAGGAGGAACTGGTATCATTCCTTCTGAAACTATTCCAATCAATAGAAAAAGAGGGAATCCTCCCTAACACATTTTATGAAGCCAGCATCGTCCTGATACCGAAGCCTGGCAGAGACATAACCAAAAAAGAGAATTTCAGAGCAATATCCTTGATGAAAATTGATGCAAAAATCCTCAATAAAATACTGGCAAACCGAATCCAGCAGCACATCAAAAAGCTTATACACCATGATCAAGTGGGCTTCATCCCTGGGATGCAAGGCTGCTTCAACATATGCAAATCAATAAATGTAATCCAGCATATAAACAGAACCAAAGACAAAAACCACATGATTATCTCAATAGATGCAGAAAAGGCCTTTGACAAAATTCAACAACCCTTCATGCTAAAAACTCTCAATAAATTAGGTATTGATGGGACATATCTCAAAATAATAAGAGCTATCTATGACAAACCCACAGCCAATATCATACTGAATGGGCAAAAACCGGAAGCATTCCCTTTGAAAACTGCCACAAGACAGGGATGCCCTCTCTCACCTCTCCTATTCAACATAGTGCTGGAAGTTCTGGCCAGAGCAATCAGGCAGGAGAAGGAAATAAAGGGTATTCAATTAGGAAAAGAGGAAGTCAAATTGTCTCTGTTTGCAGATGACATGATTGTATATCTAGAAAACCCCATCGTCTCAGCCCAAAATCTCCTTAAGCTGATTAGCAACTTCAGCAAAGTCTCAGGATACAAAATCAATGTACAAAAATCACAAGCATTCTTGTACACCAATCACAGACAAACAGAGAGCCAAATCATGAGTGAACTCCTATTCACAATTGCTTCAAAGAGAATAAAATACCTAGGAATCCAACTTACAAGGGATGTGAAGGACCTCTTCAAGGAGAACTACAAACCACTGCTCAATGAAATAAAAGAGGATACAAACAAATGGAAGAATATTCCATGCTCATGGATAGGAAGAATCAATATTATGAAAATGGCCATACTGGCTCATCATCACTGGCCA
>NW_026666114.1:0-1517 GCF_009828535.3 Hylobates moloch | reverse complement strand
CAACTAGCAGAGTTGAACCTTACTTTTGATAGAGGAGTTTTGAAACACTCTTTCTGTAGAAACTGCAAGTAGGCATTCGGAGCACTAAAGGGCTTACAGTGGTAAAAGGAATATCTTGAAATAGAAACTACACAGAAACATTCTGCCAAACTTCTTTCTGTTCTGTGCATTCAACTAACAGAGTTGAACCTTACTTTTGATTGAGAAGTTCTGAAACTCTATTTCTGTAGAAACTGCAAGCGGATATTCGGAGCTCTAAGGGGCCTTTGGTGGAATAAGGAATATATTCAATAAAAAGTACACAGAATCATTCTGCGAAACTTCTTTCTGATCTCTGCATTCAACTAGCAGAGCTGAACATTACATTTGATTGAGAAGTTGTGAAACTCTCTTTCGGTAGAAACTGCAAGTCGACATTTGGAGCGCTAAGGTGCCTTTAGTAGAAAGAGGAATATCTTCAAATAGAAACTACACCGAAGCATTCTGCGAAACTTCTTTCTGATCTGTGCATTCAACTAGCAGATTTGAACCATACTTTTGATTGAGAAGTTGTGAAAATTTCTATCTGTAGAAACTGCAGGCGGACATTCCGGGCGTTAAAGGCCATATAGTGGAAAAAGATATATCTTCAAATTAAAACTACACTGAATCATTCTGCCAAACGTCTTTCTGTTCTGTGCATTCAAATAACAGAGATGAACCTCACTGTTGATGGAGAAGTTCTGAAACACTCTTTCTGTAGAAACTGAAATCGGATATTTTTAGCACTTAGGGGCCTATATTGGAAAAAGTAACATCTTCAAATTAAAACTACGCAGAAGCATTCTGTGAAACCTCGTTCAGATCTGTGCATCCAAATAGCAGTGTTGAACATTACTTTTGATTGAGGCGTTTTGAAACACTCTTTCTGTAGAAACTGCAAGGGGACATTCGGAGCACTAAGGGGCTTATTGTGGTAAAAGATATATCTTGAAATAAAAACTACACAGAATCATTCTGCCAAACTTCTTTCTGTTCCGTGCATTCAACTAACAGAGTTGAACTTTATTTTGATTGAGAAGTTGTGAAACTCTCTTTCTGTACAAAGTGCAAGAGGACAATGTGAGCGCTAAGGTGCCTCTAGTGGAAAAAGTAACATCTTCAAATAAAAACTACATAGAAGCATTCTGCGAAACTTCTTTCTGATCCGTGCATTCAACTAGCAGATTTGAACCTTACTTTTGATTGAGAAGTTGTGAAATTCTCTTTCTGTAGGAACAGCAAGCGGACATTCAGAGCGATAAGGGGCTATAGTGGAAAAAGGAATATCTTCAAATAAAAATTGCACAGAAGCATTCTGCCAAACTTCTTTCTCTTCTGTGCATTCAACTAACAGAGTTGATCCACACATTTGATTGAGAAGTACTGAAACTCTCTTTCTTTGGAAACTGCAAGCGGATATTCGGAGCACTGAGGGGCCTATAGTGGAAAAAGGAATATCTTCAAATTAAAACTACACAGAAGCATTCTGTGAAACT
>NW_026666113.1:0-1517 GCF_009828535.3 Hylobates moloch | reverse complement strand
GGGGTGCTTTAACTTTCCATTTAACAGGGTGAGAATGCTGTATTATTCAAAGTGATAAAAGTTACAGGACATAGAGCTTATTCCGTTTTAGAGTCCACATCTTGATTATATTTTATGTCCTTTTCTTGATTTCTTACAACTAGATACATATTCATTTGCTCAGCTGGAAAAAATTCTTAACATTATTTACTGACTTTAGGTATGAACTCTACCAGCTAGTTAACAAGAAATATGCAATTAAACATTGCGTTTATTAAGTGATGTATAAAAAGGGTAAGAGTAACTTTGCAACATAGGACTTGAATGAGCGGCTGGTGATTTTCAAAATCTGGCACTTAAGTCATTTATACTTGTACACTCACAGCTAAATGTCTCTACCTGTTTTTCTATGTTGCAAATCTAGGACCTTATCTACATAGGAAGAGTAATAAATATTAATAATGTGCTATGATAAACATCATGCACTCTTCAAAATCTTAAAACTGCTTCAATTTCACTTGTTTAGCTTTTATACTTAGTTTTTTAGTTGATCTATTCTTATTTTAAGGAACCTGAACTACTCTAACAGAATCGACTTAATTTTTATATTAGTCAAACTGCTTCTTTCTAACTGGTTCTAATAGTTATAAAAAGATAATGATAAATTTATGAAGTAGATACAGTCAAATCTGAATTTCTTAAAGTATATACTTAGAATCGGTTATAATTTTTAGATATTCTTTCTGACAGTCTTTTCCCAAAGTTATGATGTCCTCTCTAGGTAATATTGCCACACTCATAAATTAGAAATAAAGACAAAAATGTGAAAACTACAGTAATTTAAGAGAATGTAGGTTTTCTACATGCCATTTCTATTGGTTACTGAAAATAGTGGAAATAATAAATAGCTACCTATCCAGAAGCATCTCATGCAAAAATCCATCTTTCCGAGCCTTTTTAAGAATTTCACTGTCTTCTTTACTTATTTTAAGTTTGTGGTCTTGGAAGCTCTGAAATTTCTTTCTGCAAAGAAAATGTCTTCATTGAAAAATATCTCAAACTCTGATTATACATATTTATTATTAAATTTATAAATACTGTTAATTATTTTCACTTATTATAAAAGTATAATTGTAGACCAGGCGCAGTGGCTCACACCTGCAATCCCAGCACTTTGGGAGGCCAAGGTAGGTGGATCACTCGAGGTCAGGAGTTCGAGAACAGCCTGGCCAACATGGTGAAACCCCATCTCTACTAAAAATACAAAAATTAGCCAAGCGTAGTGGTGTGTGCCTGTAGTCCTAGCTACTCAGGAGGCTGAGGCAGGAGAATCACATGAACCTGGGAGGCGGAGGTTGTGATGATCTGAGATCGTGGCACTGCACTCCAGTCTGGGGGACAGAGCAAGACTCCATCTTGCGGAAGAAAAAAAAAAGTCTAATTGTACTTTTTTCAATAAGTTGGAGGTTTTGAACAACAAAGATGACCTTCGTGACCTCTCAAGAGGAGGGCCACTCATTGACTGGGTAGCACAAGGC
>NW_026666112.1:982-1518 GCF_009828535.3 Hylobates moloch | reverse complement strand
CACTCCACTCCAATTCAATCCATTATATTACATTCAATTCAAACCCAGTATTCTCCACCCCACTCATCTCCACTCCACTGCATTCCACTCCAACCCATTCGCCTCAATTAAAGTCCACTCCATTCCATTCCATTTCGTTCCATTCCATTCCATTCCATTCCATTCCATTCCATTCCATTCCATTCATTTGCATTCCATTCCATTGCGTTCCTTTCCCTTCCATTGAATTCCGTTCTATTCTTTTCCACTAGAAACCACTCCACTCCACTCCTTTGCATTCCATAGCATTCGAATGCATTCCATTCAATTCCATTCCATTCCATTCCATTCCATTCCATTCCATTCCATTCCATAATTCCCTTTCGCCTCCATTGCAATCCACTCTGTTACATTCCTTTCTATTTCATTCCATTCTATTCCATTATACTCCATTACACACCACACCAGTCCCTTCCTTTCTTCTCCATTCTTCTCCACTACACTTTTTTTATTCCATTCCATTCCATTCCATTCCATTCCATTCCATTCCATTCCAT
>NW_026666112.1:420-972 GCF_009828535.3 Hylobates moloch | reverse complement strand
TTCCATTCCATTCCATTCCATTCCATTCCATTCCATTCCATTCCATTTCATTCCATTCCATTCTATTCCATTCCATTGCGTTCCGTTCTGTTCCGTTTCATTCCATTCCATTGCCTTCCATTCCACACCATTCCATGTCATTCCATTCCATTCCATTCCACAACATTGCATTTGATTCGTTTCCATTCCATTCCATTCCATTACTTTCCATTGCAATGCTTTCCATTCCATTCCTTTCCATTCCATTCCTTTCCATTCCATTCTGTTCCATTCCATTCTTTTACACTAGAATCCTCTCCACTCCACTCCAATCCATTCCATTGCTTTCAATTCAAACTGACTCTTCTCCACTCTACTCCTCTCCAATCCATTGCATTGCATTAATTTGCATTCACCTCCATTCCAGTCCATTCGATTCCATTGCATTCCATTCCTATCCATTCCACTCCCCTCCACTCCCTTCCTTTCTTCTTCATTCCACATCACTACACTGTAGAGCAATTTTTTCCATTCCATTCCATTCCATTCCATTCCATTCCATTCCATTCCATT
>NW_026666112.1:0-410 GCF_009828535.3 Hylobates moloch | reverse complement strand
TTCCATTCCATTCCATTCCATTCCATTCCATTCCATTCCATTCCATTCCATTCCTTTCCAATACATTCCATTTCATTCCATTCCATTCCATTATGTTCCATTCTTTTCCAGTAGAATCCGCTCCACTCCACTGCAAAGCATTCCTTTAAATTACATTCCATTCATGGCCACTCTTCTCTACTCCACTACTTTTCACTCAAATGCATTCCATGCCTACCCATTCGCCTGCATTCCAAACCATTCCATTCCATCCCTTCTATTCCATTCCACTCCATTCCACTCCACAGCACTGCCTTCCTTTCTTCTCCATTCCACTCCACTGCCCTCCACTACCTTTTTTCCATTCCATTTTTTTCCGCTAGGATCCACTCCACTGCAGTCCACACCTCTCACATCCATTCCATTCAATA
>NW_026666111.1:635-1518 GCF_009828535.3 Hylobates moloch | reverse complement strand
TTGCATAGGTTTTCTTCTAGAGTTTTTATGGTTTTAGGTCTAACATTTAAGTCTTTAATCCATCTTGAATTAATTTTTGTATAAGGTGTAAGAAAGGGATCCAGTTTCAGCTTTCTACATATGGCTAGCCAGTTTTCCCAGCACCATTTATTAAATAGGGAATCTTTTCCCTATTTCTTGTTTTTACGAGGTTTGTCAAAGATCAGATGGTTGTAGATGTGTGGTGTTATTTCTGAGGCCTCTGTTCTGTTCCATTGGTCTATATATCTGTTTTGGTACCAGTACCATGCTGTTTTGGTTACTGTAGCCTTGTAGTACAGTTTGAAGTCAGGGAGCATGATGCCTCCAGCTTTGTTCTTTTTGCTTAGGATTGTCTTGGCAATGTGGGCTCTTTTTTGATTCCATATGAACTTTAAAGTAGTTTTTTTCCAATTCTGTGAAGAAAGTCATTGGTAGCTTGATGGGGATGGCATTGGATCTATAAATTACCTTGGGCAATATGTCCATTTTCACAATATTGATTCTTCATATCCATGAGCATGGAATGTTCTTCCACTTGTTTGTGTCCTCTTTTATTTCATTGAGCAGTTGTTTGTAGTCCTCCTAGAAAAGGTCCTTCACATCCCTTGCAAGTCGGATTCCTAGGTATTTTATTCCTTTAAAGCAATTGTGAATGGGAGTTCACTCATGATTTGGCTCTCTGTCTCTTATTGGGGTATAGGAATGCTTGTAATTTTTGCACACTGATTTTGTATCCTGAGACTGCTGAAGTTGCTTATCAGCATAAGGAGATTTTGGGCTCAGATGATGGGTTTTTCTAAACATACAATCAAGTCATCTGCAAACAGGGACAATTTGACTTCCTCTTTTCCTAATTGAATAC
>NW_026666111.1:0-625 GCF_009828535.3 Hylobates moloch | reverse complement strand
ACAACTTCTACCAAAGGTAGGTATATGAGATCCAGCACTTCATTTATTCATTTGACAAATGTTTGTGGAATATTTGTTACTTTACTATCCTCTATGTGCCAGATCATGTTCTAAGTGATGATCTCACTTTCCAGCATGCCTTTTGTCTTGGTGGTACTAAAAGCAGGTGTCTCTCTCTCACACACAAACACACACATCATCATCGTCGTCATCATCATCATCATCATCATCATCATCATCATCTTTGGTTCCCACCTTGAAAACCACATCTTTCATCTTCCACTACTCAGGACTCTTCCTCCTCATGAGTTTTCTGTAAGACACCCAATATCCCACTCTGGCAAACTCCTAACTTTCATCTGTCTCATTTCCTCACTCCCATAGGACCTTCCCTTCCACCCCATAGAGACATGGGGACTTCAATCCTCCATTTATTTCCATTCATCGTTTCCCCCCTGGATCTCCTCCATTCCTTGCTACTGCCCCAGTTTCCTAATTAGTATCCCTGTTTTCAGTGTCTCTGAAATTCAAATCATTCTCCACCCTGCCATCGGAGGATGTATCTAAAATTACCTCTGCTCATACTGCTCCCCAAAATCTTAGCAAAGCATAACCATCTTGAACT
>NW_026666110.1:0-1518 GCF_009828535.3 Hylobates moloch | reverse complement strand
ATTAAAAAAGAAACTAAAATTAACAGGGAATATATAATATACTATATATACATATATAAATAAAATATATATATATATTTTTAAGCGTTCAAATTACAGAAAAAAAACATGTAAGGAGATACTATCTTCCCCATGAGGTGAAGTTTTGTGCAATTAGAAAAGAATTTCTCTTCCTCCAGCAGACCCAGCACATGCCAGGGTGACTACCTTTGCCCTCTTGGCTGGTACCTGGATGCAGGGCACAAATTTCAGTCATGTGTGGTGGTTCTATTCACAGTCCTTCATAGCCTGGCCTTGAATTGTCCTGGCTTTGTCTCCCACTGCACGCTTCCTTGTTGTGGGACCTTCGGACAGCCTTCCATATTTCCGCCAATCCACTAGCTTGGTAGGCCCCAGGCCCTGTATCTCCCTTGTGCTCTCTGCCCTGTCTATAAAAACCTTCCTTCCCTTCTCTATCTGCTCAAGTCCTACATGTTACTGATTTTTCCCTGTAATTTTTTTTGTTTTGAAATGGAGTTTCGCTCTTGTTGCCCAGATGGGAGTGCAGTGGCGGGATCTTGGCTCACTGCAACCACCACCTCCCAGGTTCAAGCAATTCTTCTGCCTCAACCTCCTGAGTAGCTGGGATTATAGGCACCTGCCACCGTGCCCGTCTAATTTTTTGTGTTTTTAGTAAAGACGGGGTTTCTTTTTTTTTTTTTTTTTTTGAGACGGAGTCTCACTCTGTCGCCCAGGCTGGAGTGCAGTGGCGCGATCTCGGCTCACTGCAAGCTCCGCCTCCCGGGTTCACGCCATTCTCCTGCCTCAGCCTCTCCGAGTAGCTGGGACTACAGGCGCCCGCCACCACGCCCGGCTAATTTTTTTGTATTTTTAGTAGAGACGGGGTTTCACCGTGGTCTCGATCTCCTGACCTCGTGATCCACCCACCTCGGCCTCCCAAAGTGCTGGGATTACAAGCGTGAGCCACTGCGCCCGGCCAAAGATGGGGTTTCATCGTGTTGGTCAGGCTGGTCTCAAACTCCTGACCCCAGGTGATCCATCCGCCTCAGCCTCCCAAAGTGCTGGGATTACAGGCGGAAGCCACTGCGCCCGGCCTTCCCTGTTAATTTTAAAGTTTCTTTCTTTTTTTTTTTTAATATTGCAAAATGTAACACTTACTTGGAGAAGTGTTATCAAACATAAACTCACAGTTCCATAAACTGCAATAAAGCAAATACCAAAGTAATCCACACTCAGATTGTGAAATAGAACATTCCTAGTACTCCAGCATCACCTCCTCCACTTCAACTCCCCCTTCTCCCAAAGGCCTTGTTCTATCTGCAATTGTCTCCCTCTATCATTCCGACTGCCAGAGATGGTGAATTCCTCTTCAAAGGGTTTAATTGTGTAATGTCCTTGTCCTTGGTTCGGAGCCTCACCTCCTCGTACTTTCTTGTTTCTAGCCTGCGAGCAGCCCTCCTGCTCTTGTTGTGCCCGGACTTGCCCAGACATGTCCGAACATGCCTTGTGCCGTAGCAG
>NW_026666109.1:0-1519 GCF_009828535.3 Hylobates moloch | reverse complement strand
AAGAAGTTGAATCTCTGAATAGACCAATAACAGGCTCTGAAATTGTGTCAATAATCAATAGCTTACCAACCGAAAAGAGTCCAGGACCAGATGGATTCACAGCCAAATTCTACCAGAGGTACAAGGAGGAACTGGTACCATTCCTTCTGAAACTATTGCAATCAATAGAAAAAGAGGGAATCCTCCCTAACTTATTTTATGAGTCCAGCATCATCCTGATACCAAAGTCTGGCAGAGACACAACCAAAAAAGAGAATTTTAGACCAATATCCTTGATGAACATTGATACAAAAATCCTCAATAAAATACTGGCAAACCGAATCCAGCAGCACATCAAAAAGCTTATCCACCATGATCAAGTGGGCTTCGTCCCTGGGATGCAAGGCTGGTTCAACATACGCAAATCAATAAATGTAATCCAGCATATAAACAGAACCAAAGACAAAAACCACGATTATCTCAATAGATGCAGAAAAGGCCTTTGACAAAATTCAACAACCCTCATGCTAAATACTCTCAATAAATTAGGTATTGATGGGACATATCTGAAAATAATAAGAGCTACCTATGACAAACCCACAACCAATATCATACTGAATGGGCAAAAACTGGAAGCATTGCCATTGAAAACTGGCACAAGACAGGGATGCCCTCTCACCACTCCTATTCACCATAGTGCTGGAAGTTCTGGCCAGGGCAATCAGGCAAGAGAAGGAAATAAAGGGTATTCAATTAATTAGGAAAAGAGGAAGTCAAATTGTCCCTGTTTGCAGATGACATGATTGTATATCTAGAAAACCCCATTGTCTCAGCCCAAAATCTCCTTAAGCTGATAAGCAACTTCAACAAAGTCTCAGGATATACAAAATCAATGTACAAAAATCACAAGCATTCTTATACGCCAATCACAGACAAACAGAGAGCCAAATCATGGGTGAACTCCCATCACAATTGCTTCAAAGAGAATAAAATACCTAGGAATCCAACTTACAAGGCATGTGAAGGACCTCTTCAATTAGAACTACAAACCACTGCTCAATGAAATAAAAGAGGATACAAACAAATGGAAGAACATTCCATGCTCATGGGTTGGAAGAATCAATATCGTGAAAATGGCCATACTGCCCAAGGTCATTTATAGATTCAATGCCATCCCCATCAAGCTACCAATGACTTTCTTCACAGAATTGGAAAAAACTACAGTTCATATGGAACCAAAAAAGAACCCTCATCGCCAAGTCAATCCTAAGCCAAAAGAACAAAGCTGGAGGCATCATGCTACCTGACTTCAAACTATACTACAAGGCTACAGTAACCAAAAGAGCATGGTACTGGTACCAAAACAGAGATATAAATCAATGGAACAGAACAGAGCCCTCAGAAATAACGCCTCATATCTACAACTATCTGATCTTTGACAGACTTGACAAAAACAAGAAATGGGGAAAGGATTCCCTATTTAATAAATAGTCCTGGGAAAACTGGCTAGCCATATGTAGAAAGCTGAAACTGGATCCCT
>NW_026666108.1:0-1519 GCF_009828535.3 Hylobates moloch | reverse complement strand
GGGAGTCCTTTGGGAATGATGCAAGCCTGTTGGAAATACAGAGAGAACTGATGGTTGTACAACATCCTGGATACTACTGAATTGCATACTTTTAATGGGTAAACTGTGTAGTGTGTGAATTACATTTCAATAGAGTTTTTGTTTTGTTTTGTTTGAGATGGAGTTTTGCTCTTTTCGCCCAGGATGGAGTGCAGTGGTATGATCTCAGCTCACTGCAACCTCCACCTACCAGGTTCAAGCGATTCTCCTGCTTCAGCCTCCCAGGTAGCTGGGATTATAGGCACACACCATCATGCCCAGCTGATTTTTTTTTTGTATTTTTGGTATAGACGGGGTTTCACCATGTTGGCCAGGCTGGTCTCAAACTACCTCAGGTGATCCACCTGCCTCAGCCTCCCAAAGTGCTGGGATTACAGGCGTGAGCCAGCACACCTGACCTCAATAAAGCTGTTTTTTTAAAGGCAGCCAGAAGGATGAACATTGGATGACTGCACTTATAGGAGGTCCCTAGAGTAGTCAGATTTATAGAAACAGACAAAATGGTGGCTGCAGGGACCAGGAGGAGGGGCTGGGGAGCTGGTGTTTAATGGTTGTAGAGTTTCAGATTGAGAAGATGAAGTTTTGTGGATGGATGACGATGATGATTGCACAACAGTGTGAATATACCTTTTTTTTTTTTTTGAGACAGAGTCCTACTCTGTCACCCAGGCTGGAATGTAGTGGCATGATCTCAGCTCACTGTAACCTCTGCCTCCTGGATTCAAGTGATTCTCCTGCCTCAGCCTCCCAAGTAGCTGGGATTACGAGCATGTGCCACCACGCCCGGCTAATTTTTTTTTATTTTTAGTAGAGATGGGGTTTCACCAACTTGGCCAGGCTGGTCTTGAACTCCTTACCTCAGGTGACCCGCCTGCCTCGGCCTCCCAAAGTGCTGGGATGACAGGCGTGAGCCACCACGCCCAGCCAGCTGAATGTACTTAATTCCATGGAACTGTACTGTTAAAATAGTAAATGTTATATGTTTACCATCATAGCAAAAAAGGTAGGTGAGAAACAGGATACAGGGTGAGAAAGAATCATCCAGAATTACTTGCTACACTCAAAGGAGGGTCTTCCCCACGGAGGGGCAGCTCTCAGAGCCTCAGGGTCGGCAGGCTGGCAGCAGAACCCCTGTTGTCTGTGCCCTGTGGGGAAACCCTATAACGTGCATGTCATCACCCACAGAGTGGTCTGGTGAAGGATGATCCACCTGAATCAGATTCCACCTGGAGAATCCACTTCCTAGGAAATCGGGGGAGAGGGAGACAAGTGGAAGGGCCCCACGTGAATCAGATGCACTCAGGACACAGGGTCTGCCACCGGACACCTGGCTGGCCTTCTCAACAAGCCATGTCATGAGGCAAATCACTGTTCAGGGTTGAAAGAGGCTCAAGAGCACATACAACCAAATGCAACAGCTAAATGAGAGGAAGCCAGTTTGAAACAGCTGGCTTCCCAGGCATTTGAAGAGACCTGGGGA
>NW_026666107.1:0-1519 GCF_009828535.3 Hylobates moloch | reverse complement strand
GCTTCAACTCTGTTAGTTGAATGCAGAGAACAGAAAGAAGTTTCACAAAATGCTTCTGTGTAGTTTTCATTTGAATTTATTCCTTTTTCCCCTATAAGCCGTTCTGCGCTCAGAATATCCACTTGCAGTTTCTACAGAAAGAGTGTTTCAGAGCTGCTCTATCAAAACTGAGCTTCAACTCTGTTAGTTGAATGCACAGAACAGAAAGAAGTTTCACACAATTCTTCTGTGTAGTTTTAATTTGAAGATATTCCTTTATTCCACTTTAGGCCACTAAGCACTCAGATTTTCCCCTTGCAGCTTCTACAGAAAGTGTGTATCATAAGTGCTCTATCAAAAGTAAGCTTCATCTCTGTTAGTTGAATGCACAGAACTGAAAGAAATTTCACAGAATGCTTCTGGGTAGTTTTTATTTGAAGATATTCCTTTTTCCACTATAAGCCCCTAATCGCTCAGAATGTCCCCTTGCAGTTTCTACAGAAAGAGTGTTTCAGAACTGCTCAATCAAAAGTAAGCTTCAACTCTGTTAGTTGAATGCACAGAATAGAAAGAAGTTAAACAGAATGCTTCTGTGCAGTTTTCATTTGAAGATATTCCTTTTTCCACTTTAGGCCCCTTAGCGCTCGGAATGTCCCTTTGCAGTTTCTACAGAAAGAGTGTTTCAGAACTACTGAATCAAAAGAAGGTTCAAACATGTTAGTTGAATGCCCTGAATAGAAAGAAGTTACACAGAATTCTGTGCAAGTTTTATTTGAAGATATTAATTTTTCCAGCATAGGCCACTTAGCGCTCCGAATGTCCCCTTGCAGTTTCTACAGAAAGAGTGTTTCATAACTGCTCTATCAAAAGTAAGCTTTAAACCTCTTAGTTGAATCCAGAGAACAGAAAGAAGTTTCACAGAATGCTTATGTGTAGTTTTTATTTGAAGATATTCCTTTTTCCACTATAGGCCCCCTCGCGCTATGAATATCCCCTTGCCGTTTCTACAGAAACAGTCTTTCAGAACTGCACAATCGAAAGTAAGCTTCAACTCTGTTAGTTGAATGCACAGAAAAGAAAGAAGTTTCACAGAATGCTTCTGTGGGGTTTTCATTTGAGGATATTCCTTTTTCCACTATAGGCCCCTTCGCGCTATGAATGTCCCCTTGCCGTTTCTACAGAAAGAGTGTTTCAGAACTGCTCTATCAAAAGTAAGCTTCAACTCAGTTAGATGAATGCACAGGACAGGAAGGAGTTTCACAGAATGCTTCTGAGTAGTTTTTATTTGAAGATATTCCTTTTTCCACTGTAGTCCCCTTAGCGCTCAGAATGTCCCCTTGCAGTATCTACAGAAAGAGTGTTTCAGAACTGCTCAATAAAAATCAGGTTCAACCCTGTTAGTTGAATTCCCCGAAAAGAAAGAAGTTTCACGGTATTCTTCTGTGCAGTTTTTATTTGAAGATATTTATTTTTTCAGTATATGCCACTTAGCACTCCGAATGTCCCCTTGCAGTTTCTACAGAAAGAGTGTTTCAGAACT
>NW_026666106.1:0-1519 GCF_009828535.3 Hylobates moloch | reverse complement strand
CACAGCTCCAGCAAAGTCCGGTGGCTGCCAATGGGGAAGTGCACATGTGCTGTTATGGAGGCATTTGTCCAGCCAGCCCTGGCCTCAAAGGCTCAGATCTAAAACAAAAAAAGAATGGGGTGCCTGGGCGGAGTGGCCGGCATGCCACCCTCCCCTGGGTCTCTGGCCAGCCTTACTTAAATTTTTTTTTTTTTGAGACAGATCCTTACTCTGTCACCCAGGCTGGAGTGCAATGGCATGATCTGGGCTCACTGCAACCTCCGCCTCCCTGGTTCCAGCGATTCTCCTGTCTCAGCCCCCTGAGTAGCTAAGATTACAGGCGCCCACCATCACGCCTGGCTAATTTTTTGTATTTTTAGTAGAGACAGGGTTTCACCATGTTGGCCAGGCTGGTCTCGAACTCCTGACCTTAAGTGATCCGTGTGCCTCAACCTCCCAAAGTTCTGAGATTACAGGTGTGACCCACCTCGCCCAACCTGGCCAGTCTTATTTATTTCACATTTTGTTTATTATTTTGGAGTTCAGAGGAAATTACTTGACAAGTCTGAATATTAAACAGAAAATTTTCACATTCGGCCAGCCTAATCACTATCAAAATTTACCCAGGGCTCTCTTCCCTCCGTCACCTGTTGTCGGAGTTTATAAGTATTGCTAAAATCTGAATGTGTCATGTCTTCCCACGTATCTGTGCCTTGTGATGGTAACTTACCTACATGTCCAGATCTCCCTCAGTGCCCGTGGTTCTGAGGAGTACTCCTTCCAACCTTAGAGAGAATAAATTGCTGCCCCCTTTAGGTTAAATGTGATTTGACTTCTTTCTGTTGCACAATCTCTTTTTTTTTTTCTTTTTTCTTTTTTTTTTGAGACGGAGTCTTGCTCTTGTCCCCCAGGCTGGAGTGCAATGGCACAACCTCGGCTGACTGCAACCTCTGCTCCCAGGTTCAAGCAATTCTGCCTCAGCCTCCTGAGTAGCTGGGTTACAGGCATGCACCACCACACCCGGCTAATTTTTGTATTTTCAGCAGAGACGGGGGTTTCACCATGTTGGCCAGGCTGGTCTTGAACTCCTGACCTCAGGTGATCCACCCACCTCGGCCTCCTAAAGTGCTGGGATTACAGGCATGAGCCACCGCGCCCGGCCTCTGTTGCACAACCTCTTTTGCACAAATATGTCAAGTTTGAATTTTCACATATTAATTAGCCCCATTCAATGGCTTCTCAACTCAGCTTTCAGTCAGTGCAGGCCATTGTACTTTGGTAATTGCATAGGGTAAACCTTCTTCTTCTACTGGTCCACAGATTCTCACTAGTGAAGTGCTGTTCTCTTTTCATCGGGGCTAAAAATAAGAAAACTAGGGACCCTCTGTTTTAACTATATTCTGCACGACACTACTGTGGCAATTTGGGGAAGAAAGAAGAGAAAGAATTTGCAGGCTGGGCACAGTGGCTCAGGCCTGTAACCCCAGCACTTAGGGAGGTGGAGGCAGGAGGATCGCTTGAGCCCAGGAGTTTGAGACCA
>NW_026666105.1:0-1519 GCF_009828535.3 Hylobates moloch | reverse complement strand
ATGGGAAAGCTCTGCTCTCTTATGTCTCCTCTGCCGCTTTCATCCCCATGGGAAATTTGCGCTCTCCTATTTCTACTCTGAGGCTCTCTTCCACATGGTAAAGCTGTGATGTCCTTTGTCTCCTCTAATGCTGTCTTCCTCATGGGAAAGCTGTGCCCTCCTATATCTGCTCTGATGCTGTCTTCCTCATGGGAAAGCTGTGCCCTCCTATATCTGCTCTGAGGCTGTGTCTTCCTCATGGGAAAGCTGTGCTCTCCTATTCTCCCTTGAGGCTGTTTCTTCCTGAAGGGAAATCAGTGCCCTCCTAATCTCCTCTGATGCTGTGTCTTCCTTCTGCGAAAGCTGCGCTCTCCTATTTCTCCTCTGAGGCTCTGTCTTCTTCCTTGGACAGCTGCCTCTCCTATTTCTTCTCTAAGACTGTGTCTTCCTCATGGGAATGCTGCGCTCTCCTTTGTCTGCTCTGAGGCTGTGTCTTAAGCGAATCCTGAGACCTCCTATGTCTCCTCTGAGGCTGTGTCTTCCTGATGGGAAAGCTGCACCCTCCTATGTCTCCTCTGAGTCTGTGTCTTCTTCCTTGGAAAGCTGTGCTCTCCTATGTCTTCTCTGAGGCTCTGTCTTCCTCATGGGAATGTTGTACCCTCCTGTGTCTCCCCTGAGGCTGTGTCTCCCTCATCGGAAAGCTGTGCCATTCTATGTCTGCTCTGAGGCTTTGTGTTCCTCATGGGAAAGCTGCGCTCTCTTATGTCTCCTCTGAGGCTGTGGCTTCCTCCTGGGATAGCTGTGCTCTACTATTCTCCTGAGGCAGTGTCTCCCTCATGGGAAATCTGTGCTCTCCTATTCTCCTCTGAGGCTGTGTCTCCCTCATGGGAAAGCTGTGCTCTCCTATTCTCCTCCGAGGCTGTGTCTTCCTCATGGGAATGCTGCACCCTGCTATGTCTCCTGTGAGGCTGTGTCTTCCTCATGGGATAGCTATGCTCTCCTATTTCTCCTGTGTGGCTGTCTTCCTCATGGGAAAGCTATGTTCTCCTATGTCTCCTCTTAGGCCGTATTCCTCATTTGAAACTGTGCTCTCCTATGTCTCCTCAGCGGCTGTCTTCTTCATGAGAAAGCTGTGCCCTCCTATGTCTCCCCAGAGGCTGTGGTTTGCTCATTGGAAAACTGTGCCCTCCTATATCTGCTCTGAGGCTGTGTCTTCCTCATGGGAAAGCTGCGCTTTCCTATGTCTCCTCTTAGGGTGTGTCTTCCTCGTGGGAAAGCTGTGCCCTCCTATGTCTCCTCTGATGCTTTTTCTAACTCATGGGAAATCTGTGCCCTCCTATCTCTGCTCTGAGGCTGTCTTCCTCATGGAAAAGCTATGCTCTCCTATTTCTCCTCTGAAGCTGTCTTCCTCTTGAGAAGTCTTTGCTCTCCTATGTCTCCTCTGAGGCTGTGTCTTCCTCATGGGAAAGCTATGCTCTCTTATGTCTCCTCTTTGGCTGTCTTCCTCATGGGAAATTTGCGCTCTCCTATTTCTCCTCTG
>NW_026666104.1:0-1520 GCF_009828535.3 Hylobates moloch | reverse complement strand
AAGAAGTTTCACAGAATGCTTCTGAGTAGTTTTTATTTAAAGATATTCCTTTCTCCACTGTAGGCCGATTAGTGCTCAGAATATCCCATTGCGGTTTCTACAGAAAAAGTGTTTCATAACTGCTCTATCAAACGTAAGCTTGAAACCTGTGCGTTGAATGCACAGAACAGAAAGAAGTTTCAAGGAATGCTTCTGTGTAGTTTTTATTTGAGGATATTTCATTTTCAACTATTGGCCCCTTAATACTCAGAATGTCCCTTTCAGTTTGTACAGAGACAGTTTCAGAACTGCTCAATCAAAAGTAAGCTTCAACTATGCTTGTTGAATGCACAGAACAGAAAGAAGTTTCACAGAATGCTTCTGTGTTATTTTAATTTGAAGATATTTCTTTTTCCACTGTAAGCCCCTTAGTGCTCCGAATTTCCCCTGGCAGTTTCTACAGAAACAGCGTTTCAGAACTGTTCAATCAAAAGTGAGCTTCAACTCTGTTTGTTGAATGCACATAACAGAAAGGGGTTCAACAGAATGCTTCTGTGTAGTTTTTATTTGAGGATATTCCTTTTTCCTCTATAAGCCCCTTAGTGCTCAAAATGTGCACTTGCAGTTTCAACAGAAAGAGTGTTTCAGAACTGCTCTATCAAAAGTAAGATTCAACTCTGTTAGTTGAATGCACAGAAGAGAAAGAAGTTTCACAGAATGCTTCTGAGTAGTTTTTATTTAAAGATATTACTTTTCCACTGTAGGCCGATTAGCGCTCAGAATATCCCATTGCAGTTTCTACAGAAAAACTGTTTCATAACTGCTCTATCAAACGTAAGCTTGCAACATGTGCGTTGAATGCACAGAACAGAAAGAAGTTTCAAGGAATGCTTCTGTGTAATTTTTATTTGAAGATATTTCATTTTCAACTATTGGCCCCTTAGTACTCAGAATGTCCCCTTTCAGTTTGTACAGAGACAGTTTCAGAGCTGCTCAATCAAAAGTAAGCTTCAACTATGCTTGTTGAATGCACAGAACAGTAAGAAGTTTCACAGAATGCTTCTGTGTTATTTTAATTTGAAGATATTTCTTTTTCCACTGTAGGCCCCTTAGTGCTCCGAATTTCCCCTAGCAGTTTCTACAGAAACAGCGTTTCAGAACTGCTCAATCAAAAGTGAGCTTCAACTCTGTTTGTTGAATGCACAGAACAGAAAGAAGTTTCACAGAATGCTTCTGGGTAGTTTTTATTTGAAGATATTCCTTTTTCCACTATAAGCCCCTTAGCGCTCCGAATGTGCACTTGCAGTTTCTACAGAAAGAGGGTTTCAGAACTGCTCAATCATAAGTAAATTTACCTCTGTTAGTTGAACGCACAGAACAGAAAGAAGTTTAACAGAATGCTTCTGTGTGGTTTTTATTTGAAGATATTCCTTTTTACACTATAAGCCCCTTAGCGCTCAGACTGTCCACTTGCAGTTTCTACAGAAAGAGTGTTTCCGAACTGCTCTATCAAAAGTAAGCTTCAACTCGGTTAGTTGAAT
>NW_026666103.1:0-1520 GCF_009828535.3 Hylobates moloch | reverse complement strand
GTGAATACTTTTCAGCTACGTTTTTTCTTTTCTTTTTTTTTTTTTTTGAGATGGAGTCTCGCTCTGTCGCCCAGGCTGGAGTGCAGTGGCGCAATCTCGGCTCACTGCAAGCTCCGCCTCCCGGGTTCACACCATTCTCCTGCCTCAGCCTCCTGAGTAGCTGGGACTACAGGAGCATGCCACCACGCCCGGCTAATTTTTTTTTTTTTTTTGTATTTTTAGTAGAGACGAGGTTTCACTGTGTTAGCCAGGGTGGTCTTCATCTCCTGACCTCGTGATCTGCCCGCCTTGGCCTCCCAAAGTGCTGGGATTACAGGCGTGAGCCACCGTGCCCGGCCAAGCTACGTTTTTTCTTTAATATCATTTCATACTCAGAAATTGTTGTGTGAATATAGTCCTCATGTTTGTGAGGTTTTTTGTTTGTTTGTTTGTTTCTGGGACGCAGTCTTGCTCTGTTGCCCAGGCTGGAGTACAATGGTGCAATCTTGGTTCACCGCAACCTCTGCCTCCCCGGTTCAAGCAATTCTCCTGCCTCAGCCTCCCAAGTAGCTGGATTTACAGGTGCCCGCCACCATGCCTGGCTAATTTTTGTATTTTTAGTAGAGATAGGGTTTCACCATGTTGGCCAGGCTGGTCTTGAGTTCCTGATCTCAGGTGATCCTCCCACCTTGGCCTCCCAAAGTGCCAGGATTACAGGCATGAGCCACTGTGCCTGGCCTATGAGTTTTAATTATAATACTGTATTTATTATGTGAGTGCATCATAATTTGCTTTCCAATTTGCCTCAGGTTGAATATTTGCAGTATTTCTAATTCATTAGTATTAATAACACCAATATGATTATTTTTGTATTCATAGCTCCTTTATCCCTTTGGGTTTATTTATTCAGGGTGTGCTTCTGTATCCGTAGGTAGAATGATTCAATCAAGGTGAGGTCTTAGCTCTTGCTATTGCCTTGTCAGACTATTCTCCAGAAAGATGCAACCAATTTGTAGGGTCTCCAGTACCATTTATTTATTTATTTATTTTTGGAGACATCTGTAGCGCATTTGGGATAATTTACTATCCACAGTGCTTATGGGATAGTTTAACATCTGTAGCACATTTGGGATAGTTTACTATCTGCCTCACATTTGGGATAGTTTACTATCTGCACCGCATTTAGGATAGTTTACTATCTGCAGTGCATTTGGGAAAGTTTACTATCTGCAGTGCATTTGGGAAAGTTTACTATCTGCAGTGCATTTGGGATAGTTTACCATCTGCCTTGCATTTGGGATAGTTTACTATCTGCACCACATTTGGGATAGTTTACTATCTGCAGTGCATTTGGGATAGTTTACTACCTGTAGTGCATTTGGGATAGTTTACTATCTGCAGCGCATTTGGTATAGTTTACTATCCGTAGCACATTTGGGATAGTTTACTATCTGCACCACATTTGGGATAGTTTACCATCCATAGTGTGTTCACGATAGTTTACTATCTGCAGCACATTTGGGATAGTTTACTATCTGCAG
>NW_026666102.1:0-1520 GCF_009828535.3 Hylobates moloch | reverse complement strand
GTGAATACTTTTCAGCTACGTTTTTTCTTTTCTTTTTTTTTTTTTTTGAGATGGAGTCTCGCTCTGTCGCCCAGGCTGGAGTGCAGTGGCGCAATCTCGGCTCACTGCAAGCTCCGCCTCCCGGGTTCACACCATTCTCCTGCCTCAGCCTCCTGAGTAGCTGGGACTACAGGAGCATGCCACCACGCCCGGCTAATTTTTTTTTTTTTTTTGTATTTTTAGTAGAGACGAGGTTTCACTGTGTTAGCCAGGGTGGTCTTCATCTCCTGACCTCGTGATCTGCCCGCCTTGGCCTCCCAAAGTGCTGGGATTACAGGCGTGAGCCACCGTGCCCGGCCAAGCTACGTTTTTTCTTTAATATCATTTCATACTCAGAAATTGTTGTGTGAATATAGTCCTCATGTTTGTGAGGTTTTTTGTTTGTTTGTTTGTTTCTGGGACGCAGTCTTGCTCTGTTGCCCAGGCTGGAGTACAATGGTGCAATCTTGGTTCACCGCAACCTCTGCCTCCCCGGTTCAAGCAATTCTCCTGCCTCAGCCTCCCAAGTAGCTGGATTTACAGGTGCCCGCCACCATGCCTGGCTAATTTTTGTATTTTTAGTAGAGATAGGGTTTCACCATGTTGGCCAGGCTGGTCTTGAGTTCCTGATCTCAGGTGATCCTCCCACCTTGGCCTCCCAAAGTGCCAGGATTACAGGCATGAGCCACTGTGCCTGGCCTATGAGTTTTAATTATAATACTGTATTTATTATGTGAGTGCATCATAATTTGCTTTCCAATTTGCCTCAGGTTGAATATTTGCAGTATTTCTAATTCATTAGTATTAATAACACCAATATGATTATTTTTGTATTCATAGCTCCTTTATCCCTTTGGGTTTATTTATTCAGGGTGTGCTTCTGTATCCGTAGGTAGAATGATTCAATCAAGGTGAGGTCTTAGCTCTTGCTATTGCCTTGTCAGACTATTCTCCAGAAAGATGCAACCAATTTGTAGGGTCTCCAGTACCATTTATTTATTTATTTATTTTTGGAGACATCTGTAGCGCATTTGGGATAATTTACTATCCACAGTGCTTATGGGATAGTTTAACATCTGTAGCACATTTGGGATAGTTTACTATCTGCCTCACATTTGGGATAGTTTACTATCTGCACCGCATTTAGGATAGTTTACTATCTGCAGTGCATTTGGGAAAGTTTACTATCTGCAGTGCATTTGGGAAAGTTTACTATCTGCAGTGCATTTGGGAGAGTTTACCATCTGCCTTGCATTTGGGATAGTTTACTATCTGCACCACATTTGGGATAGTTTACTATCTGCAGTGCATTTGGGATAGTTTACTATCTGTAGTGCATTTGGGATAGTTTACTATCTGCAGCGCATTTGGTATAGTTTACTATCCGTAGCACATTTGGGATAGTTTACTATCTGCACCACATTTGGGATAGTTTACCATCCATAGTGTGTTCACGATAGTTTACTATCTGCAGCACATTTGGGATAGTTTACTATCTGCAG
>NW_026666101.1:0-1520 GCF_009828535.3 Hylobates moloch | reverse complement strand
CCTTCAGCCCTCAAGATCCTAACATCATGACCTCAGTTTCAACACAACTGTCCTTAGTCCTTGTATTGGTTACAAATACAAACCAAACAGGTCAACTGAACTAACTCTTGTCTCTCCAGAAACACAAACACAAGACCTCATAAAATGAGTGAGTTTCCAGCGGCCATAATTACTGCAACTTCTCCAATTTTCCCCTCCACAGATAACTAAACAGCTCAAAAACTATCAGTAACAAACAAAAGTCACCATGACATGGTTAGGAGTGTGGCAGATTTCTTAACCAGCAATAATAAATAGGAAAAAAAATTTGCCTATTCATAGATCTCAAGTTTCGTGCACTTGCAAGAAACTAATTAAAAGGCAGCCGTGCACGATCTACAAAAACAGCCATAAAGACTGTTATATTTTAAGTTACAGGAAATAAACCTGCTCCTCTAATATAGCAAGATACAACTGACTTCCCCTTACATGCCCTAAAAAAAAAGGCATACACGAGAAATTTAATGGAAGCAGAAACACATCAAGAAAAAGACATTTCAAGCCCCACCTGTATATCTGTATTCAACCATTTGGAGTCAAGTCGAGCCTGGGCAGCCAAACACAAAGATTCAGAGGGCATCTTTTCTCCAGCTTCTTCCCAGTTCTCAGGCCTGAAAGTAAACATACATGTTGAAGACCTAACGCTTTTAAACAATTTACAAAGACACTCCCGAAAAGTTTAATGCAGAAAAAAAAGAGAGAGAGAGAGAGAGAGAGAGAACAGAAAGAGGGGAGAGAAGAGCTGGGGGAAGGGAGTGAGGGGGAGATAGAGGAAGAGGGAAGAGATGGAGGGAGAGGGAAGTTCGGGGAACGGAAAGCCTCCTTCCAAGATAGGCAGCGTGTGCCGGGTTTCTGCACCACGCTGGCGAGACCCTGAGAATGGACGCTCCTAGGAGGCCAAGTCACAATGTCATCTGCCCTCCAATCCAAAAAGTACACACACACGACAGGAAGCTCGCCGTTTTAACGGACAAATGACAGCAGCATAAATCTGCCGCTTTACCCCATAGCAGGGCGCGTGCGTGAAACAAATTACTCAAAAAGATCGCCAGTAGAAAAACCCACAGCCACCACCACTTAGAGATGGAGAGAGGCCCGAGGCTGCGCCGCCGGCGGTCAGCGCAGGCCCAGGTGCTGCCGCCGCGCCCACGCCCGCCAGCCCCGCGCCCGCACCGCCCCCGCCGCCGGCCGCCCCGGTGTCCCAGGCCAGTACCTGACGCGCAGGGCCGGGCCGCCTCCCCCTGCCGGCTTGCGGACACAGCCTCCCAGCAGCCGCTGGCTCAGCCCGCGCCCACGATCCCGGCGCCTCTCGCGGCCGGAGGGGCGGGCGGACGCGGGACTACCGGCCCCCGCGTACGGCCAATCGCAACAGAGGCTGCTCCGCGGGCGCAGCCAATGGGGAAGAGGAGCCCTTTGCCGCTCCTCCCGACTCTCCCGCTTCCCGCAATCCCGTTTATCTTCCTACTTGGAGCTCACGGGCT
>NW_026666100.1:0-1520 GCF_009828535.3 Hylobates moloch | reverse complement strand
CTCCACTCCATTCCATTCCATTGCATCCCATTCCATTCCACTCCACTCCACGGCACTCCACTCCACTCCACTACGTTGCATACCATTCCATTCCACTCCATTCCGTGCCACTCCACTCCACTACTCTCCATTCCACTCCATTCCGTTCCATTCCAATTGATCCCATTCCATTCCACTCCATTCCACTCCACTGCACTCCACTGTACTCTACTACACTCCACTTCATTCCATACCTTTCTTTCAACAGGATCTCAGTCTGTCACCCAGGCTGGGGAGCAGTGGAACAATCTCTGCACATATTTCATTGCAACATTCCATTCCATTCCATTCCATGCCACTCCACTGCACTCCAGTCCACTCCACTCCAGTCCACTCCATTCCATTCCATTCCATACCATTCCATTCCATCCCATTCCATTACATGCCACTCCACTGCACTCCACTCCAATCCACTTCATTTCATTCCATTCCATTCAATTCCATTCAATTCTACTCCATTCCTTCACACTGCATTATGTCCATTCCACTCCATTCCACTCCGCTCCATTCCACTCCAAAGCACTCCATACTTTCCATTACATTTTATTCCACTGCACTCCAATCCACTCCGCTCCACTTCCCTCCACTCCATTCCACTCCATTCCATTCCATGCCATTCCATTCCATTCCATGCCACTCCATTCCATTCCATGCCATTCCATTCCATTCCATTCCATTCCAATCCATTCCACTCCATTCCATTCCATTCCATTCCATTCCATTCCATTCCATTCCATTCCATTCCATTCCATTCCATTCCATTCCATTCCATTCCATTCCATTCCATTCCAATCCATTCCATTCCACTCCATTCCATTCCATTCCTTTTTTCAACAGGATCTCACTCTTTCACCCAGGCTGGAATGCAGTGACACAATCTCAGCTAACATTTAATTTCACCATTCCAATCCATTCCATACGGTTCCATTCCTTTCCACTCCACTCCGCTCCACCACACTGCACTCTATACCATTCCATTCCATTCCATTCCACTCCATTCCACTCCACTCCAATCCGCTCCATCCCTCTACTCTCCACTCCATTCCATTCCATTGCATCCCATTCCATTCCACTCCACTCCACGGCAATCCACTCCACTACGTTGCATACCATTCCATTCCACTCCATTCCGTGCCACTCCACTCCACTACTCTCCATTCCACTCCATTCCGTTCCATTCCAATTGATCCCATTCCATTCCACTCCATTCCACTCCACTGCACTCCACTGTACTCTACTACACTCCACTTCATTCCATACCTTTCTTTCAACAGGATCTCAGTCTGTCACCCAGGCTGGGGAGCAGTGGAAGAATCTCTGCACATATTTCATTGCAACATTCCATTCCATTCCATTCCATGCCACTCCACTGCACTCCAGTCCACTCCACTCCACTCCACTCCATTCCATTCCATTCCATCCCATTCCTTTCCATTCCATCCCATTCCATTACATGCCACTCCACTGCACTCCAGTCCACT
>NW_026666099.1:0-1520 GCF_009828535.3 Hylobates moloch | reverse complement strand
CCAGGTGCTATGGCTACAGGAATGCGCACTGGAAGGTGCTATTAGCCCCTCCAGCTTGATGGGGATGGAGACGGGGGAGAGGAGTTTATAGTTATGAGTTTGCAACTGTGACCAAGATAAATGACCATTTGGTCTAGTGGGACCCTTGGGGCAAGGGCCTTCATACCATCTGCTCTGAGTGGAGAGAGGGAGACTTTCTTGATGACCCGAGACCCCAGTCTCCAGGGAAGTGCAGCTGTCATGTTCTCCTCTTGGCGAGTGAGTGAATGCTTGTTCCTGGCTACCCTGAACGCAACAGTGTGCAATTATTAAGTACTCACCCCCGTGCCAGACACTGCTGAGTGCTCTATACACGTTACCATCCAGTGTTCACAGCAGCCCTACAGGGTGAGGACCAGTACCTCTGTCTTCTGGATGAGGAAACTGAGCCGCAGAGAGGCTGAATCACTCACACAAAGTCACCCAGCAAACACACAGCAGGTTCTTCTGACCCAGGAAACTGCTGTGCTAACCATTCTGCTGTGTGGGATGGAGGCAGCAGCTGCTTGTCCATACATCGGGGACGAGGCTTTCCCAGAATGCCTGGAGTTTTCAAGCCATCCACTGCTCTCTGCCCCCCAGTCCAGGAGTGATGGAGAGCTATAGTCGGGAATCAGAGATTCCGGGTGGAGATGGAGGCTGACTGTTCCTCTGCTTCAGAAATAACCATTTGGTCAGAACTGAGGAGCATCAGAGGTTCAGCCAGACGAAGCACCTTCCCAGTCTCCGGATGAGGAAACAGGCCACTGAGGTGGGCAGCCTCAGTCATGTCAGATGTGGTGGCAGAGCTGGGATTCCTGGCCGTCCTCTCCAGCCCAGGGGCCACTGATCACATGATATGGCTCTGCTCGTGCACCCTGCTTCTCCTCCACTCCACTCTGAGAGGTTCACCAACCAGTCCCTGGTGCCCACGCAGGCCAGGCCTGTGGAGGATGCTCAGTCAATATTTGTGCAGAGGATAAAGGACCAAGGTGCTCGGCTGGCCGGCTCTGTCCCCATCCCTCACCCATAAAAGCAGTGGTGGCTCCAGAATGCCGCCTAGAAAGTCAGGGCAGTCTGGTAGGAAGAAGGTGGGCAGGGTGGAGGAGCGGCCTAGAAGACGGTCAGCCAGCAGACCCACTCTAAGGTCCCATTAAGACACCCCCTGACCCTGCCCAAGAGGGACAACTGCAGCGGGGACAAATGATTCATCCCCACACTTGAGAAGCAGAGGGGCGGGGAAGGAGGAAGGGCTAGGGGTGTGTGTCAGGGTATTGCACACAGAGGTGGTTGGCTTCAGTTCTGGGTTCTGAAGTCCCTCTGTGCCCCTGGCTGGGGAAGAGGTAAAGGACAGCTGGACCAGGGGCCAGGCTGGGACTCCAACCGGACTTCCGCGGCGGGGGGCGCTCGGGGGCGAAAGGCTTCGGCGGCCCGGCCAGCAGCGCCCTCGGGGGGAAGGGGAAGGGAGGCTACGCGGAGAGGTGCCAGAGACAGCCGGTGCC
>NW_026666098.1:0-1520 GCF_009828535.3 Hylobates moloch | reverse complement strand
CCAGCTACTCGGGAGGCTGAGCAGGAGAATCACTTGAACCTGGGAGGCGGAGGTTGCAGTGAGCTGAGATGACGCCACTGCCCTCCAGCCTGGGTGACAGAGCCACACTGCATCTCAAAAATAAATAAATAAATAAATAATAAATAAATAAATAAATAAATAAAACACCCTTGTCCCCTACCCCACATACTAGAAGCCTATCAGAACAGGCTTGAAATTAATTATTTGCTCCCAATATGACCAAACTTGCCACTTGCCAACAGTATTTCTTTATTTTTCTTTTCTTTTTTTCTTTTTCTTTTTTTTTTTTTGAGACAGAGTTTTGCTCTTGTTGCCCAGGCTGAAGTGGAATGGCACAATCTCAGCTTACCACAACCTCCGCCTCCCAGGTTCAAGCGATTCTCCTGCCTCAGCCTCCCCAGTAGCTGGGATTACAGGCATGTGCCACCACACCCGGCTAATTTTTGTATTTTTAGTAGAGACGGGGTTTCTCCATGTTGGTCAGGCTGGTCTTGAACTCCCAACCTCGGGCGATCTGCCCACCTCGGCCTCCCAAAGTGCAGGGATTCCAGGCCTGAGCCACCACACCCAGCTAGCCAACAGTATTTCAAACCACAAACCACTCATCTCCACATATTCTGTATTTTAGTCATATGAACAGGCCAGATTCGCCTATGTGTTTTATGCAGACCTTGTTCTGTGCTCCCCTGAATGTACTGCCCATTAAGTTTACCTCCTGACACACATCTTTACTGATTTCCCCACTAGCAGTTTTCCTCTCGACTTTGGGCAGTTCGGGGATTTTCTTTGTTACTTTCTTTTTTTTTTTTTTTTGAGACGGAGTCTGGCTCTGTCGCCCGGGCTGGCGTGCAGTGGCGCGATCTCGGCTCACTGCAAGCTCCACCTCCTGGGTTCATGCCATTCTCCTGCCTCAGCCTCTCCGAGTAGCTGGGACTACAGGCGCCTGCCACCACGCCCGGCTAATTTTTTTTTGTATTTTTAGTAGAGACGGGGTCTCGATCTCCTGACCTCGTGATCCGCCCACCTCCGCCTCCCAAAGTGCTGGGATTACAAGTGTGAGCCACCGCGCCCGGCCCTTTGTTACTTTCTTATAGCATTCTTCTCACACTGTCTGGTATTTCTTCCTGCCTGTCTAATCCTCCCTGCAGCTCTAGAAGGCAGGGATGATTCTGGGTATTTCCTTCACTGCCCAGCACACGCCTCACATATGAAAGTTCTTCAATAGGGCCGGGCGCGGTGGCTCACGCTTGTAATCCCAGCACTTTGGGAGGCCGAGGCGGGCGGATCACGAGGTCAGGAGATCGAGACCACAGTGAAACCCCGTCTCTTCTAAAAATACAAAAAATTAGCCGGGCGTGGTGGCGGGCGCCTGTAGTCCCAGCTACTCGGAGAGGCTGAGGCAGGAGAATGGCGTGAACCCGGGAGGCGGAGCTTGCAGTGAGCTGAGATTGCGCCACTGCACTCCAGCCTGGGCGACAGAGTGAGACTCCATCCCAAAA
>NW_026666097.1:0-1521 GCF_009828535.3 Hylobates moloch | reverse complement strand
AACACCCGGCTAATTTTTTGTATTTTTAGTAGAGATGGGGTTTCACCATGTTAGCCAGGATGGTCTCGATCTCCTGACCTCGTGATCCACCCATCACGGCCTCCCAAAGTGCTGGGATTACAGGCGTGAGCCACCACGCCTGGCATAGGTGGCCAACTTTTATAAATGTTTTCAGAGCTCTTTAACAGAATACAAATTATATCATTTTGTTGTTCTGCTGCTTTAAAATATTTTTGAGACTTGATCAAGTTAGACGTGTCAGCATCTCTAACTATCTTTGTATTTCTAATCCTTCTTTCATATCCTGCCATTTTTTACTTTGTATACTTTAATGCTACTATTAGTGGATAACGTTCATGGCTATCTGTTTTGGTATCATGTATTTGATCACTGTAAGTGGTCTTTCCGTCCTATTTAATACTCTTTTTTATTGCCTTGAATGTAGCTATGCTGACATTAACATTACCAACCTTCTTTTTTTTTTTTTTGAGAAGGAGTCTCGCTCTGTCGCCTGGCTGGAGTGCAGTGGCATGATCTTGGCTCACTGTTACCTCCGCCTCCCGGGTTCAAGCGATTCTCCTGTCTCAGCCTCCCAAGTAACTGGCACTACAGGCACACGCCACCATGCCCAGCTAATTTTTGTATTTTTAGTAGAGGCTGGGTTTCACCATGTTGGCCAGGATGGTCTTGATTTCTTGACCTCGTGATCCGCCTGCCTTG
Source organism: Hylobates moloch (assembly GCF_009828535.3). Taxonomy (NCBI): domain Eukaryota; kingdom Metazoa; phylum Chordata; class Mammalia; order Primates; family Hylobatidae; genus Hylobates; species Hylobates moloch. The sequence continues at coordinate 801 of NW_026666097.1, read as the reverse complement.
GCCTCCCAAAATGCTGGGATTACAGGTGTGAGCCACCGTGCCCAGCCTCTAACCTTTTTTTTTTTTTCTGGATGTTTTTTGCCATCCTTTTATTTGTAATTTTTCTAAGTCCCTTTGTTGCAACTTGATTCTTTCCTCCTCTGTTTATCAGAAATCGATTTTAGTGACCAATAGAAGCTATGTGCTTAGCTTACATTTCTCCTGAAGTTGTCAGTCTCATATACATTACGTAATCAAGAAAAAAGATTTTAACATAATCTGTTCTTTTGTGTCCCAACAGCTCGAGATTTCTGTGGCTCCTCAAGATATTGGTCATAATCCTGGCACTTGGCATTGTTGGATTTATGTTCCTTCAAGCAGTGTTCAGCAGCCCCAAGCCAGAACTCCCAAGTCCTGCTCGGGGTGACCAGAAGCTGAAGCTTCTGCCTGAGGAACGTCTCAGGAACCTCTTTTCCTACGATGGAATCTGGTGAGAGACTGAGTGTTCTTTCTTTCACTTTAATGCACACATCTTCCTTGCTCCTCTTCAAGTACCGTGCCCTACTGTGCCCATTGTACAGATGATTCCCTTGCTTTCCTAAACCTGTGCTGAATGCACAAGTGACTGCAAGCCAGGATAGGGCTTGGTCTGTAGGATCCAGTCTATGTTCTCTATAGCACCCAGCAAAATCCCTTAAAACTTTGGAGAGCATGTAGATTTTATTTATTTATTTATTTATTTATTTTTATTAATTTTTTTTTTTGCACACAAAACAAACATTTTCTAAAAATACATACAAACAAAAAGATGCATATCAAACA
>NW_026666096.1:0-1521 GCF_009828535.3 Hylobates moloch | reverse complement strand
ATCTATCTATCATCTATCTATCATCTATCATCTATCTATCATCTAGGTGTCTATATATCAACCTTCCTATTATCTATATGTATGCCTATCTCAGTCTCCCTTTCTGTCTCAATCTCTCAGACTTTCTATCACTATATCCCTTTCCCTGTTTCTTTACGTTTTTTTGTTTCATTTTGTTTATTATTTGTCTTTTCTGGCAATCTGTCTATTTCTGTCTTTCTTGACCCTGTGTTTTCCCTGCCTGTCTGTCTCTCTGCTTCTACCTTTCTCTCTCTCTGAACCTATGTCCACTTCTCTCTCTTTCTGTTCTTTCCTAACTGCATATCACAGTTTCTCTTTCTGTTCCCTTTCTCTTTGTCTTATCTTTGACTGTCTCTAACTTTCATTATATTTTTCCTTGTGAGTCTCTCGTTTTCTTTGTGTGACTATCCCTGTTTCTATCTCTGTGAATATCTCTCTGTGACTTATCTATGTCTGTCTCTGTCTCTCAGACAGAGATGTGTGGTTCTAAAGTAATAAAAACCTCTCATCCAGTTTTAATGACCCTTCTCTGGATTCCAGTGGTGTGCTGCAAAGTTAAAGAAATAAGTCCCTTAAATGATAAAGCAAAAAGAAAAGTCACTGTTCTTGGATAAACAATTTGCATTTCCATAAGGATTCAGTGATGCAGAATCAGAAAAAGCTCATTCTGACACCTCTATGAAAACAACAGGGAGAGCATTCATCAGCTGGACTTCCTTTTGAATGATGCACTTCATCGCGCACACTGCTGGGAGGTCAGGAAACACTGCTTAATTCTATCTGAAACTCGCCTTTTCACTAGGCATGAGAATGAATGACTTTTCAAAGTAATAGGAATTAGGCCAGGTGCAGTGGCTCACGCCTGTAATACCAGCACTTTGGGAGGCCGAGGATGGCGGATCACGAGATCAGGAGATCGAGACCGTCCTGGCTAACATGGTGAAACCCTGTCTCTACTAAAAATACAAAAAATTAGCCGGGCGTGGTGGTGGGCGCCTGTAGTCCCAGCTACTTGGGAGGCTGAGGTAAGAGAATGGCGTGAACCCAGGAGGCAGAGCCTGCAGTGAGCTCAGATCGCACCACTGCACTCCAGCCTGGGCCATAGAGCGAGACTCCATCCCAAAAAAAAAAAACAAAAAACAAAAAAAAACAACTGATAGGATCTACACATCTGCCATGGCCTGAGAATGCTTACACTCTAAAAGCCATACAGAAAGTTACACTCCTATCAATTTCTTATCGATCAAGGAGCACAATAAACAAACTTTGAACTTTTCCATTTACCAACTTGAAGGAAAGAGATGCTTCATTTTCTTTAGTTTCTTGAAATAATGACTGCTTTTGCTTCTTACATTTATAGCCTCAATCGCCATGATCTGATATTTAAGGGTGAGTGCAACCTTTAAACAACTTATGATATAAAAGGAAATTTGTCCATTACAGTGCTCAGAAATTTTACTCTTTAGGTGGAAATTATTTTGTTGCTGTTATTGTTGACAC
>NW_026666095.1:0-1521 GCF_009828535.3 Hylobates moloch | reverse complement strand
TCGCACCCGGCCTATGATTCCATTGATATGGACTGAAATGTCCAGAACAGGGAAAGCCATAGAGACAGAAAGCAGATTGGTGGTTACCAGGGGCTAGAGGAAGAGGAATAGGGAGTGACTGCTGATGACGATGTGGCCTCTTTTGTGGGGATGCAAGTGTTCTGGAACTAGACAGAGGTGGTATTTGCACAATGCTGTGAATATACTTAAACACTGAATTGTACACCTTTTTTTTGTTTTGTTTTTTGGGATGGAGTCTCGCTCTGTCGCCTAGGCTGGAGTGCAGTGGTGTGATCTCAGCTCATTGCAACCTCCGCCTCCCGGGTTCAAGTGATTCTCCTGCCTCAGCCTCCTGAGTAGCTGGGATTATAGGCATGCACCACCACACCCTGGTCTTTTTTTTTTTTTTTTTTTTTTTTTTTTTGAGAGGGAGTCTCAGTCTGCCGCCCAGGCTGGAGTGTAGTTGCACTATCTCGGCTCACTGCAACTTCTGCCTCCCAGGTTCAAACGACTTTCCTGCCTCAGCCTCCTGAGTAGCTGGGATTAAAGGCATCCGCCACCACACCCAGCAATTTTTATTTATTTTTAGTTGACACGGGGTTTCACCATGTTGACCAGGCTGGTTTTGAACTCCTGACCTCAGGTGATCCACCCACCTTGGCCTCCCAAAGTGCTAGGATTACAGGCGTGAGCCACCGTGCCTGGCCTGAATTGTACACCTTTAAATTTATTCTTTTTCCTTTCATTGAGACGGAGTCTCACTCTGTCGCCCAGGCTGGAGTGCAGTGGCACGATCTTGGCTCACTTCAACCTCCACCTCCCGGGTTCAAGCGAGATTCTCCTGCCTCAGCCTCCTGACTGGCTGGGAATACAGGTGCACACCACCATGCCCAGCTAATTTTTGTATTTTTAGTGGAGACGGGGTTTTGCCGTGTTGGCCAGGCTAGTCTCGAACTCCTGACCGCAAGTGATCCGTCCGCCTCGGCCTCCCAAAATGGTGGGATTACGGGTGTGAGCCACCAGACCTGGCCTAAATGAGCTCATTTGGTGTCATGATGTGAATTAATAAACTTTTACAAGGAGAGCGCTAAGTCCAAAGCCCTTGTTTTATACAGAGAAGGCCACGGAGGCCCCAAGAGGGTCCTGGCTGACCAGGTGTGAGCCTGAGGGTGCTGAGTGCCGATGTCCCCACTGGCCCCTGCTCCCCCGTCCCCATCCTCTTCCCGCAGCCTGCTGAGGGATGCCCAAGAAGTTCCAGGGTGAGAACACCAAGTCGGCAGCGGCCCGGGCACGGAGGGCAGAGGCCAAGGCGGCCGCTGATGCCAAGAAGCAGAAGGAGCTGGAGGATGCCTACTGGAAGGACGACGACAAACACGTCATGAGGAAGGAGCAGCGCAAGGTGCGTGCACCCCGAGTCCCCGCAGCCCACATGCCCTGTGGCCAAGGCCAGTGGTCCTAATGTCAATGTGGGTGAATAGCAAGAGGCCCCTCTGAGCTTTGATCTGAAAGGCCAGGAGGGAC
>NW_026666094.1:0-1521 GCF_009828535.3 Hylobates moloch | reverse complement strand
CTAATCCATTCAAGTAGTGACTCATTCATTTTAATTTCAGAGGAAACTTTCTCATCTAATCTTTAGGACAAATTGGAGGGCTGTTAATTTTACACTGATTCTGGTTTAAATCCTTGGAAAATCTTAAGCTGCTTAACTCTGGGAACTTCAAACTTCTTGGGAGTAGAACTTTCCTGATGTGTTGTTTTGAAGACGAAGTAACACTATGTCAGTAAAGTGCTCGATACAAGGTTCATTTGGCCAAGAAGTTGTAACAATTATTTTCTGATGCATGTTCTCATACTTTGTTATATTTTTTCTTGTTTACCACTGAGGTGTTGACTCTAACTTAACTCTAACCAATGAGTTAGAGTTAAGAATGGAATTATTCACTAGAATTAACTGGGAGCTGCCTAAACCACTCTCTGGCTACCCAATTCTCGATTCCCCTAAATCCTCCCCTCTGGAAACTCATAGTCTTATTTCTGTGAAGCTACCGTTGGTATTTTGGAACAGACTGCATCGAATCTGCTGATGTCTATTAATAGTATGGTCTTTTTCACATTCTATGAACATGTCTTTCCATGTTTGGTGGTCTTTTTCAGTTTTTTTTTTTTCATTAGCGCTTAATAGTTTTTCTTGTGGAAATCTTTCACCTCCCTGGTTAAATTTATTACCAGGTTTTTAGGGGTTCTTTTGCTATTGTAAATGGGATTGCCTTCTTGGTTTTTGTTCCACTAGCTTGTTGGTGTATAAAAACACTACTGATTTTTGCATGTTGACTTTGTATCCTGCAGCTTTACTGAATTCCTTTATCAGTTCTCAGTTTTACTGGTGGAGGTTTCAGGAGTTTTTATAGATGATAACATGTTGTTTGCAAAGAGAGACAATTCGACTTCCTCCTTCCGAATTTGGATGTCCTTTATTCCTTGCTCTGGCTAAGACTCTCCCAACACATTATTATTATTATTATTATATTATTATTATTTTGAGACAAAGTGTTGCTCTGTCGCCCAGGCTGGAGTGCAGTGGCACAATCTCGGCTCACTGCAACCTCTGCCTCCTGGGTTTGAGCTATTATTTGCCTCAGTCTCCCAAGTAGCTGGGATTTCAGGCACCCGCCACCATGCCCGGCAAATTTTTCTATACTTAATAGAGACAGGGTTTCACCATCTTGGCCAGGCTCGTCTTCAACTCCTGACCTCGTGATCCACCCGCCCCAGCCTCCCAAAGTGCCGGGATTACAGGCATGAGCCACCGCACCCGGCCCCAACATATTATTATTAACGAAGGTCACCAGGGTGAAGTTTGGAAACAGGTATACATTGTTATGTAATCATCAGAACCAAGCTAGTTAACATCTCCATCACCTCACATAGATACCATGTTCTTTCCTTCTTATTATTAATTTCTTAACTCTTGGGCTCAAGCAATCCTGCTTCAGCCTCCCTAGCAGTTGGGGTTACAGGCACGAGCCACATCTGGCGTTCTTTTTAGTTCTTGGTGTGTGTGTGTGTGTGTGTGTGTGTGTGTGTGTGTGTG
>NW_026666093.1:0-1521 GCF_009828535.3 Hylobates moloch | reverse complement strand
TATAATGTTCAATGGATTAGATGTATTAAATGTATTTTCAATGCATGGTATCGAAAAATCTGTATCTCATGTGGCGTTTGACCACAGATGTCTCTGCTTCTTTTTGTTCTTAATATTAATATTTATTTTGATTTTATAGGGACCACACATGTATCCGCATAGCAAAGTGGTCACCAATGATCTGAGACATTTTGCTCAAATATATGGAGGTTATAAGTCTATCTTCTGTGAACCCATCTGTGTGTAGTTTAAAAAGCAAACTGCATGCAAAATGCAGCTAGTTCTTACCTCCCTCTGGTTTTACTTTGCACTGGAAACTCCTGGTTCTCATCACTCATATCTATAACTTCTAGGTCACTAGGAATATGTGCAGAGATTATTTCAGCAATATGGGTCTATCTTATCCATGAATCTGCTATTTAATATCAGCAGATGTACTACTTGCCCAAAAAGGGCATTATCTTGGACTTGTAAATCTGTGGGCTTTTTCTGTTCATTTCCTATGGAGTTCTGCATGTTTAGCTGGAAACACTGAAGAATTTTTTTCCACTCCTTTGCTTTACTCAAGTCAACTCCTTTTGGCAGCAAGCTACCAGTTTTATTTGCTATCCTTACATGGGTAAAACTCCAGTTCTACAATTCATGTTGACTGAGCTGGGAATAGAAGAGTGCTGTCACAGGCAAAAGGCTATGGACTTTTTCTGTCCTTACTCAAAGCACTAGTACTTTTTTTTCTATAAAGAATATGCATCCTTAATTATTTTATGCTTAGCCAATTTTCAGAGTGCTGAAATAGTTTTGATATTTCAGCTTTATATTTAAACGTGTGTTTGTTTATTTTTGCAGAGAAGATTTATTAAACTCTTTGTGATATCATATACAGGGATGCCTTCTAAAATGCGTTTAAATGAACATAATAGCCACACTGAAATGTTATGATGCAATGGACTAACACAAGTAATTTTGGACTTGACAACTTGAACTCCAAAATGGCCAAATAGAGCTGAGATGCTAAAACCGAGTGGCCACCCGACTAGCTGTCTGTAAAGGAAGCAGCTGGTATAATAATCTAGTAAACACTCATGGTCTCGTTGAGGTTTTTGTTTCATGCTGAATCACTGTGGGAGGTAAGTTATCATACTGCTGACAGTAATAAACTGCAGAATCTTCAGGCTCTACGCTGCTGATGGTGAGAGTGTAGTCTGTCCCAGATCCACTGCCGCTGAACCTGGCTGGGATGCCAGTGGCCGTGTTGGATGCATAATAGATGAGGAGCCTGGGAGCCTGGCCAGGTTTCTGCTGGTACCAGGCTGAGTAGCTGCTAACACTCTGACTGGCCGTGCAGGAGATGGTGGCTCTTTCCTTTGGAGACAAAGACAGGGTGGCTGGAGACTGCGTCATCACTATTTCTCCGGTGGTATCTGAGATTGGAAATAAAACAGAAATGCACTCATGAAATCAAGATCAAAACCACTGTCTTTAAGTAGAGCCAAAATTGTTGATCTACATTGAATTTTAATT
>NW_026666092.1:0-1521 GCF_009828535.3 Hylobates moloch | reverse complement strand
GATGTCACCTGTGAAATATACTTGTACCAAAAATAAATGATATACTTCTACCAAAAATAAACCAAGGAGAAAATGGTCATGGGTGGAATGCTTTGATGTCAAGGCTGGGAAAAAGATTTCCAAAGCAGTTGAACTCTTTGATGAGAGATTGACAAATTAGCATGAACAGTTCACTGTCAATCACCAGATATGCCAGGAGTAGGGAGCTGCCTGACTTGCCGGAAGTGGAGTGGTAGAGCTTTAGAGGTAACTGTTGTGGCTATAAGAGAACATGAATTCATCAAGGGACAGAGTCTGGGAGATGAGATTTTTGGAAAACCCAGACATAGGGCTAAGGAGAGTGAGCTATCAGAGAATTATGTGGAAATGTCAGTACGATATGAATCAGAGTAATTGAATATCACATTTTATGCATAAAGGGGGAGATTAAAGAAGCTGGATTGTGAAGTAACGGTAAAGGTTTTCTGGATGTAAGGAATGATAAAAACAGTATAATACACTTTTTTTTTTAAGACAGAGTCTCACACTTGTACCTAGGATGGAGTGCTATGTGCAATCTTGGCTCACTGCAACCTCCACCTCCTGGGTTCAAGTGATTCTCCTGCCTCAGCCTCCCAAGTAGCTGGGATTACAGGTGCTCGCCACCACACCCAGCTGACTTTTGTATTTTTAGTAGAAGTGGGGTTCCACCACGTTGGCCAGGCTGGTCTCGAACTCCTGAGCTCAGGCAATCCTCCTGCCTCAGCCTCCAAAAGTGCTTGGATTACAGGAGTGAGCCACCGCACCCAACCAACAATACACCTTTACGTTTGTCTCCCAGAACGGAGTTTTAGTAAAGTGGTGAAGATGAATGATGGTAGATATAGGAAGTTTGAGATAGAATAGATGATGAGAAGAGGGAGGATTGACAATACAGAGTATTGCCACAGCATGTATATCCAAGAACACTACATTGGTAAAGGATATCCATAGAGCAGCTAAGGGTATCTTCAGTGTCTTAAATTATTAAATAATGATGACATCATCCCATATGTATTGTAGATTTATCTCATATGTATTGATTTTATGTATGATAGAAATGCTGTAAGCAAAAATGTGTTTAACCAAAATACCACATTCACCTAGACAGTTTGAAGAAACAGAAATTTACACTAAAATTCCCTAGTTTGAAAACAACTTGATATGTGATCTGAAATGTATTATTATGTATTCATAAAAACTCATATATTACCTTAGTAATATTGCTAAAAGGCAGTTTATTTTAGATTTTATGAGCCTTAGTAGTAGCTGATCTACACCCTCTTGTCTAGTATTTAAATAGATAATATAAAGATGAATACTCTTTCACAGAAAAGTCATCCTTCAGTAACTGCTTTGGGAGATTTATGGGTCTTAAAATCTCTATGGAATCTAAATTGGCTTTTTATTTATTGGTCTACTTTGAGTGTAAATGAAACCAGATGAATGCCACCTTCCTTAACAATAGTTTTTTGTTCATTTTAAATCTGAAATTTTTATTTT
>NW_026666091.1:506-1521 GCF_009828535.3 Hylobates moloch | reverse complement strand
CTGTTAGTTGAATGCACAGAACAGAAAGCAGTTTCACAGAATGCTTCTGTGTAGTTTTTATTTGAAGATATTCCATTTTCCACTATAAGCCCCTTAGCTCTCAGAATGTCCACTTGCAGGATCAAAGAAAGAGTGTTTCAGAACTCCTCTATCAAAGGTAAGCTTCAACTGTGTTAGTTGAATGCACAGAACAGAAAGAAATTTCACAGAATGCTTCTGAGTAGTTTTTATTTGAAGATATTCCTTTTTCCACTCTAAGCCGCTTAGCGCTCAGAATGTCCACTTGCAGTTTCAATGAAAGAGTGTTTCAGAACTCCTCTATTAAAGTAAGCTTCAACTCTGCTAGTTGAATGCACAGAACAGCAAGAACTTTCACAGAATGATTTTGTGTAGCTTTTATTTGAAGATATTCCTTTTTCCACTATAGGCCCCTTAGCGCTCGGAATGTCCCCTTGCATTTCCTACAGAAAGAGTGTTTCATAACTGCTCTATCAAAAGTAAGCTTCAACTCTGTTAGTTGAATGCACAGAACAGAAAGAAGTTTCACAGAATTCTTCTTAGTAGTTTTTATTTAAAGATATTTCTTTTTCCACTGCAGGCCCATTAGCGTTCAGAATATCCCATTGCAGTTTCTACAGAAAAGGTGTTTCATAACTGCTCTATCCAACGTAAGCTTGAACTCTGTGCGTTGAATGCACAGAACAGAAAGAAGTTTCAAGGAATGCTTCTGTGTAGTTTTTATTTGAAGATATTTCTTTTTCCACTATAGGCACCATAGTACTCCGCTTGTCCCCTTTCAGTTTCTACAGAGACAGTGTTTCAGAACTGCTCAATGAAAAGTAAGCTTCAACTATGCTTGTTGAATGCACAGAATAGAAAGTAGTTTCACAGAATGCTTCTGTGTAGTTTTTATTTGAAGATATTTCTTTTTCCACTGTAGGCCCCACAGTGCTCCGAATTTCCCCTTGCAGTTTCTACAGAAACAGCGTTTCAGAACTGCTCTATCAAAAGTAAG
>NW_026666091.1:0-406 GCF_009828535.3 Hylobates moloch | reverse complement strand
AGTTTCACAGAATGCTTCTGAGTAGTTTTTATTTGAAGATATTACTTTTTCCACGGTAGGCCCCTTAGCGCTCAGAACGTCCCCTTGCAGTTTCTACAGAAAGAGTGTTTAATAACTGCTCTATCAAAAGTGAGCTTCAACTCTGTTAGTTGAATGCATAGAACAGAAAGAAGTTGCACAGAATGCTTCTGTGTAGTTTTTATTTGAAGATATTCCTTTTTCCACTATAGGCCCCTTAGTGCTCGAAATGTGCCCTTCCAGTTTCTACAGAAAGACTGTTTCAGAACGCCGGAATCAACAGTAAGCTTCATATCTGTTAGTTGAATGCACAGAACAGAAAGCAGTTTCACAGAATGCTTCTGTGTAGTTTTTATTTGAAGATATTCCATTTTCCACTATCGGCCCC
>NW_026666090.1:526-1521 GCF_009828535.3 Hylobates moloch | reverse complement strand
ACAGACACTTCTCAAAAGAAGACATTTATGCAGCCAAAAAACACATGCAAAAATGCTCATCATCACTGGCTATCAGAGAAATGCAAATCAAAACCACAATGAGATACCATCTCACACCAGTTAGAATGGCCATCATTCAAAAGTCAGGAAACAACAGGTGCTGGAGAGGATGTGGAGAAATAGGAACACTTTTAAACTGTTGGTAAGACTGTAAACTAGTTCAACCATTGTGGAAGTCAGTGTGGGGATTCCTCAGGGATCTAGAACTAGAAATACCATTTGACCCAGCCATCCCATTACTGGGTATATACCCAAAGGACTATAAATCATGCTACTATATAGACACATGCACACATATGTTTATTGCAGCACTATTCACAATAGCAAAGACTTGGAACCAACCCAAATGTCCAACAACGATAGACTGCATTAAGAAAATGTGGACATATACACCATGGAATACTATGCAGTCATAAAAAATGATGAGTTCATGTCCTTTGTAGGGACACGGATGAAACTGGAAATCATCATTCTCAGTAAACTATCGCAAGGTCAAAAAACCAAACACCGCATGTTCTCACTCATAGGTGGGAATTGAACAATGAGAACACATGGACACAGGAAGGGGAACATCACACTCCGGGGACTGTTGTGGGGTGGGGGGAGGAGGGAGGGATAGCATTAGGAGATACACCTAATGCTAAATGACGAGTTAATGGGTGCAGCACACCAACATGGCACATGGATACCTATGTAACAAACCTGCACATTGTGCACATGTACCCTAAAACTTAAAGTACAATAAAAAAAATCCATAAGTAATAAAGCCTCCAATTTCTAAAAGAGTTTATGTTTTTCAATGTCTGTGATGAGATACCTGTAGCACAAATAGGTGTGCAGTCACAGCTGGGTAGAAACTAGAATTCACATGCTTCGATTCTTTTTTTTTTTTTTTTTATACTTTAGGTTGTAGGGTACATGTGCACAATGTGCAG
>NW_026666090.1:0-426 GCF_009828535.3 Hylobates moloch | reverse complement strand
GCAGCTTTGTTACATATGTATCCATGTGCCATGTTGATTTCCTGCACCCATTAACTCGTCATTTAGCATTAGGTATATCTCCTAATGCTGTCCCTCCCCCCCTTCCCCCACCCCACAACAGTCCCCGGAGTGTGATGTTCCCCTTCCTGTGTCCATGAGTTCTCATTGTTCAATTCCCACCTATGAGTGAGAACATGCGGTGTTTGGTTTTTTGTCCTTGCGATAGTTTACTGAGAATGATGTTTTCCAGTTTCATCCATGTCCATACAAAGGACACGAACTCATCATTTTTTATGGCTGCATAGTATTCCATGGTGTATATGTGCCACATTTTCTTAATCCAGTCCATCGTTGTTGGACATTTGGGTTGGTTCCAAGCCTTTGCTATTGTGAATAGTGCCGCAACAAACATACGTGTGCATGTGT
>NW_026666089.1:0-1522 GCF_009828535.3 Hylobates moloch | reverse complement strand
CTTGAAGACACGGTTAAGTAAGTCATATACAAAAGGACAAATGTTGTGTGATTACACTTACTTGAGGCCCCTCAAGCAGTTCACAGAAATAGAAGGTAGAATAGCAGTTACCAGGGGATAGGGGAGAGGGGATTCAGGAGTTGTATTTTAATGGGTATAATGTGTTAGTTGGGGTTAATAAAAATTTCTTAAGATGGAGAGTGATGATGGTTACCCAGCAATGTGAATGTACTTAATACCACTGAACCATAGCCTTAAAAGTTAGTTATTTAAATGCAGAAAAGGCCTTTGACAAAATTCAACAACCCTTCATGCTAAAAACTCTCAATAATTTAGGTATTGATGGAATGTATCTCAAAATAATAAGAGCTATCTATGACAAACCCACAGCCAATATCATACTGAATGGGCAAAAACTGGAAGCATTCCCTTTGAAAACTGGCACAAGACAGGGATGCCCTCTCTTATCACTCCTATTCAACATAGTGCTGGAAGTTCTGGCCAGAACAATCAGGCAGGAGAAGGAAATAAAGGGTATTCAATTAAGAAAAGAGGAAGTCAAATTGTCCCTGTTTGGAGATGACATGATTGTATATCTAGAAAACCCCATTGTCTCAGCCCAAAATCTCCTTAAGCTGATTAGCAACTTCAGCAAAGTCTCAGGATACAAAATCAATGTACAAAAATCACAAGCATTCTTGTACACCAATCGCAGACAAACAGAGAGCCAAATCATGAGTGAACTCCCATTCACAATTGCTTCAAAGAGAATAAAATACCTAGGAATCCAACTTACAAGGGATGTGAAGGACCTCTTCAAGGAGAACTACAAACCACTGCTCAATGAAATCAAAGAGGATACAAACAAATGGAAGAACATTCCATGCTCATGGGTTGGAAGAATCAATATCGTGAAAATGGCCATACTGCCCAAGGTAATTTATAGATTCAATGTCATCCCCATCAAGCTACCAATGACTTTCTTCACAGAATTGGAAAAAACTACTTTAAAGTTCATATGGAACCAAAAAAGAGCCCGCGTTGCCAAGTCAATCCTAAGCTAAAAGAACAAAGCTGGAGGCATCACGCTACCTGACTTCAAACTATACTACAAGGTTACAGTAACCAAAACAGCATGGTACTGGCACCACAACAGAGACATAGATCAATGGAACAGAACAGAGCCCTCAGAAATGATGCCGCATATCTACAACGATCTGATCTTTGACAAACCTGACAAAAACAAGAAATGGGGAAAGGATTCCCTATTTAATAAATGGTGCTGGGAAAACTGGCTAGCCATATGGAGAAAGCTGAAACTGGATCCCTTCCTTACACCTTATACAAAAATTAATTCAAGATGGATTAAAGACTTACTTGTTAGACCTAAAACCATTAAAACCCTACAAGAAAACCTAGGCAATACCATTCAGGACATAGGCGTGGGCAAGGACTTCATGTCTAAAACACCAAAACAATGGCAACAAAAGCCAAAATTGACAAATGGGATCTAATTAAACTA
>NW_026666088.1:0-1522 GCF_009828535.3 Hylobates moloch | reverse complement strand
GCTCCCTTGTGCTGCTGGTGGCCCTGTGCCTAGTGCCAGGGCTCTCAGTGGGGACCCCAGACCCCTGTCAAGCCAGAGCTGCGTCATGCCAGGGCTGAGTCTGCTGTTGCTCTCCCTGGGGCAGGAGGGGAGAAGACCTGGTGTGACTCCAGCGTAAGTGCTTCACACTGGTGAAGAACAAGGTTCTGGAGTCAGAAAGAACTGGATTCAAAATCTGAGTCTGGCACTGAACACTCAGGCAAGTTACTGTCCTTCACTAAGCCCAGTTTCCTCTTATCTAGTAGGGATGATAACAGTATCTATTCAATGGATTTCTTGATCATGACCATTGTCCAGCTCCCAAGACCCCATCGCCACTCACCCTCCTCAGGATGGAGTGACAGTGTGGGCCTGCTCTGAAGACTCAGGGTTGGGGCTGGATGGTTAGAGGAGGTGTTTGCTTTTTTCTCCCCTTCAGCCATTGAGACAATATTTGTTACAAATACTGAGATTCTTCATTCTCTGCTTCACTTCTGACTGGAAGCAGCCTGAGGGGAAGACTTTTTTGAGAGGCAGAAACTGCTGGGAAGGTCCCTGGCTCTTGAGGGAGACTCATAGGAAGCGACACTGAATATTATGGGTCTGGATGTGATGTCTGGAACAGCTGCAGCAAATCACTTCATCCCTCTAAACATCAATTTCCTTTTATGTATTTATTTTGAGATGGTCGTGCTCTGCCTCCCAGGCTGGAGTGCAATGGCAGAATCTCAGCTCACTGCAACCTCCACCACCTGGGCTCAAGTGATTCTCATGCCTCAGCCTCCTGAGTAGCTAGAATTACAGGCGTGCACCACCACATCTGGCTAATTTTTTGTATTTTCAGTAGAGATGGGATTTCACCATGTTGGCCAGGCTGGTCTCGAACTCATGACCTCAAGTGATCCGCCCCCAACCTCAGCCTCCCAACATGCTGGGATTACAGGCATGAGCCACTGCATCCAGCCAGTTTCCTTTTCTTTCCCACTAGGGATAATAGTGCCTTTTTCACAAGGCTGTTGAGAGAATTAAGTAAGGTATTATTTGTGAGAGACAGTAGCATCATGATTGGCATATAACAGCACCCAGCAAATGTTAAGTTTCTTTCCTCTTTTAATAGCCAACCTGCAGGGAGAGTTTAATTCTGGAAATATTTATTGACCACTTGTTATGACTTCTGTAATATTTGAACATGAATCATTGACAAGTCAGTCTGAAAACTGGCTGAGAGTCTGCGGGCAGGGGATTTGGAAAGGAAGGCAGTGGGATGACTCACCCTGGGGAAGAGAGGAATGTGTTTGCTCCTGAGGGAATAAGCCCCTAGGTTCTCTCTGGTGGGGGAAGAAGGCTGGAGCTGGAGGAGGCTGTCTGGGAGGTGGTGTGGCCTCTGACTTGCACTCTCAGCCTTAAGCCAATGGCTCACACGATGCTAGTGTGATTGCATTTTCTGTGAAAATCTCGCAGAACTGAGTTCCACAGGCTGACATGACTGGAACAAGAGGCTCCA
>NW_026666087.1:0-1522 GCF_009828535.3 Hylobates moloch | reverse complement strand
AAGATTCATCATCATTGAGGTGGTGACTCCCAGAAGCCTCATCATTGAGGTGGTGACTCACAGAGGCTTCATCATCAGTGTGGGGACTCCCAGAAGCCTCATCATCGGGGTGGTGTCTCACAGAAGATTCATCATCATTGGTGTGGTGACTCGCAGAAGCTTCATAATTGGGGTGGAGACTCCCAGAAGCTTCATCATCATCAGGATGGTGACGCCAAGAAACTTCATCATCATCGGCGTGGTGACTCCCAGAATAATCGTCATCGGGGTGGTGAATCCGTGAAGCTTCATCATCGGGTGGGTGGCTCCCAGAAGCTTCATCATTGGGGTGTTGACTCCCAGAGGATTCATCATTGGGATGGTATTCCCAGAAGCTTCATTATCGGGTTGGTGACTCCCAGAAGCTTCATCATCAGGGTGGTGACTCCCAGAAGCTTCATCATCAGGGTTTTGACTCCCAGAAGCTTCATCATCTTCGAGGTGGAGACTCTCAGAACCTTAATCATCATTGGGGTCGTGACTCCCAAAAGCTTCATCATCATCGGGTTGGTGACTCCCAGAGCTTTATTATCATTGGGGTGGTGATTCCCTGAAGCTTCATCATCACTGGGATGGTGACTCCCAGAAGCTTCATCATCAGGGTGTTGACTCCCAGAAGCTTCATCATGGCTGTGGTGAATCACAGAAGCTTCATCATGGGCGTGGTGACTCTCAGAAGCTTCTTCATCATCTGGAATGATTATTCCTGAATCTTCATCATCGGGGTAGTGATTCCAGGAAGCTTCGCCATCATTTTGGTGACTCCCAGATGCTTCATCATCGGGGTGGTGATTCCCAGAAGCTTCCTCATCAGGGTGGTGATTCCCCGAAACTTCATCATCTGCGGGGTGACTCTGAGAAGTTTCATTATAGGGGTTATGACTCCCAGAATCTTAATCATCTTCTAGATGGAGACTCCCAGATGCCTCATCATCATCGGGGTAGTGACTCCCAGAAGCTTCATCATCATCGTGTTGGTGAATCCCAGAAGGTTCATCATAATCGGAGTGGTGACTCCCAGAAACTTCATCATCTTAGGGGTGGTGTCTCCCACAAGCTCCATCGTCATCGGGGTGGTGACTCCCAGAAGATTCATCTTCATTGGGGTGGTGACACCCAGAAGTGTCATCAGGTGGTGGTGCTTCCCACAATCTCCATCATCAGGGTACTGACTCCCTGAAGTTTTGTCATCGGGGTGGTGATTCCCAGAGGCTTCATCATCGGGTGGTGACTCCCAGAAGCTTCATCATTTGTGTGGTGACTCTCAGAAACTTCATCATCGGGGTGATGATTCTCAGAAGTTTCATCATTGGGGTGGTGACCCCCAGAAGCTTCATCATGGCGGTGGTGAATCCAAGAAGTTTCATCATGTGGGTGGTGACTCTCAGAAGCTTCATCATCATCAGGGTGGTGACTCCCTGAAGCTTCATTATCACAGGGGTGGTGACTCCCAGAAGCTTCATCATTATAGGGGTGGTGACTC
>NW_026666086.1:0-1522 GCF_009828535.3 Hylobates moloch | reverse complement strand
CTCTTAACTGTAACTGATTAACGAACCTAGAACTTGAGGCTGGGCGCGGTGGCTCGTGCTTGTAATCCCACCGCTTTGGGAGGCCGAGGCGGGCGGATCACTTGAGGTGTCAGGAGTTCACGAGCAGCCTGGCCAAAATGGTGAAACGCAGTCTCTACAAAAATACAAAAATTAGCTGGGCATAATGGTTGTTTTCTGTAATCCCCACCATTGTAGTAATTGAGCTACTGGGAAAATCGCTTCAACCTGGGCAGAGGTTGCAGTGAGCCACAGAGCGAGATACCGTCTCAAAAAAAACACAAAGAGATCGAGACCATCCTGGCCAACATGGTGAAAACCTGTCTCTACTAAAAATACAAATTGGGCGTGGTGGCGCGTGCCTGTAGTCCGGCTACTCAGGAGGCTGAGGCAGCAGGATTGCTTGAACCTGGGAGGCGGAGGTTGCAATGAGCCGAGATCTCGACAGAGCAAGACTTCGTCTCGGCCGGGCGCGGTGGCTCACGCTTGTAATCCCAGCACTTTGGGAGGCCGAGGCGGGCAGATCACGAGGTCAGGAGATGGAGACCACGGTGAAACCCCGTCTCTACTAAAAATACAAAAAAAATTAGCCGGGCGTGGTGGCGGGCGCCTGTAGTCCCAGCTACTCGGAGAGGCTGAGGCAGGAGAATGGCGTGAACCCGGGAGGCAGAGCTTGCAGTGAGCCGAGATGGTGCCACTGCACTCCAGCCTGGGCGACAGAGCGAGACTCCGTCTCAAAAAAAAAAAAAAAAAAAAAAAAAGACTTCGTCTCAAAACAAACAAACAAAAAGAATCTAGAACTTCGGCCGGGTGCAGTGTGGCTCACACCTGTAATCCCAGCTACTCAGGAGCCTGAGAGGCTTGAGAACCCCTTCAACCCGCGGGTCGGAGGTTGCAGTGAGCCGAGACCACCCCACTGCACTCCAGCCTGGGCAACAGAGTGAGACTCTGTCTCAAAAAAATAATAATTTTTGAAATTTTTGAAAAAAGTCCAGGAGCCGTGATTCACACCTGTAATCCCAGCACTTTGGGAGCCCAAGGCAGGTGGATCACTTGAGGTCAGGAGTTCGGGACCAGCCTGGCCAACATGGTGAAACCCTGTCTCTACGAAAAATACAAAAGTTAGCCAGACGTGGTAGTGCATGCCTGTAACCCCAGCTACTCAGGACGCTGAGGCATAAGAATTCCTTGAACGGGGAAGGCAGAAGTTGCAGTGAGCCGAGATCGCACCACCACTGCACTCCAGCCTGTGCGACAGAGTGAGACCCTGTCTCAAAAAAAAAAAAAGTAAATCAATTGGACAATCAAATTAGATTCGGAACTCCACAAAATTAGGTCCAGGGCCTTGCTTGCTCAAGGTAGTGTCCCAAGCTCCAGGCTCCGGGGGGCCTTGGTTTACCTGAGGTTGCACAGCCTGAACAAGCCGAGGAGTCAGTCGACAGCGCCACCTGGAGGTCAGATGGAAAACAGCCAAAGATGAGACCACTCTTTTTTTTTTTTTTTT
>NW_026666085.1:0-1522 GCF_009828535.3 Hylobates moloch | reverse complement strand
GAGCAAGACTCCGTCTCAAAAATAAATAAATAAATAAAAAATAAAAATAAAAATAAAAATAAAATAAAATAAAAAAATAAAAATAAAAAAAAAATTTCAGATGGAGAGGCAAGTGGATGATCCCCATAGCTGCTGTTCTCTAAGTCCCCACCTACAGGGGCTGATAAAGGGGCTGGGGTAGTGTTTGGGGAAAGGACAGGTGAGGTCTGGATAGGCTGTCTTGCTCCCTGGAGGCCCTGCAGGACATCTCCCTCCCTCAGCCAAGCAACGTGGTTCTGAGCAAGGCTGAGGTTTACTTTCCCTTTCCTTCTGCCCTGTCCTCAAAACTACCGCACTTTGGGAGGCCGAGGCGGGCGGATCACGAGGTCAAGAGTTCGACACCATCCTGGTCAACATGGTGAAACCCTGTCTCTAATAAAAATACAAAAATTAGCTGGGCATGGTGGTGCGCACCTGTAGTCCCAGCTACTCAGGAGTCTGAGGCGGAGAATTGCTTGAACCTGGGAGGCAGAGGTTGCAGTGAGTTGAGATCACACCACTGCACTCCAGCCTGGTGACAGACTGAGACTCCGTTTCGAAAAAAAAAAAAGAAAGTCAAGGGGGTAGAATCTGGGTCTGCAGTAGCTGGTGTGCACGAAACATGCATGGAGCTAGGGGCCATGCCAGGTATTTGGCTATGCAACTGCAGGAGAGGGCACCATGGCTGTTATACCCATTTAACATAAGGGGAGACTGAGGCACAGCAGGTGCATTCACCAGCTCATGCCTTGTAGCCAGTGTGTGGTGGTGTCAAAAATCAAACCCAGCATCTGTGCTCTCAACTGCTACATCGTCATCCAGATCATCATCTTCATCCTCCTCCTTCTCAGCGACATGGTTGACAGCTACATCCAAGTTCCCTTCCAACACCAAGTTGCACAGAATAACTCATTTAATCTGCACAAACCAGGCACAGTGGCTCAGACTACGCCTGTAATCCCAGTACTTTGGAGG
This sequence comes from Hylobates moloch, assembly GCF_009828535.3. Taxonomy (NCBI): domain Eukaryota; kingdom Metazoa; phylum Chordata; class Mammalia; order Primates; family Hylobatidae; genus Hylobates; species Hylobates moloch. The sequence continues at coordinate 529 of NW_026666085.1, read as the reverse complement.
GCCGAGGGGGGAGGATCGCTTGAGCCCCGGAGTTCGAGAACAGCCTGGGCAACATACCGAGACTCCATCTCTACGAAAAATGTAAAAATTAGCTAGGTGGGGCCGGGTGCAGTGGCTCACGCCTGTAATCCCAGCACTTTGGGAGGCCAAGGCGGGCGGATCACGAGGTCAGGAGATCAAGACCATCCTGGCTAACATGGTGAAACCCTGTCTTTACTAAAAGTACAAAAAGTTAGCCAGGCATAGGCTGGGCATGGTGGCTCATGCCTGTAATCCCAGCACTTTGGGAGGCCAAGGTGGGTGGATCACGAGGTCAGGAGATCGAGACCATCCTGGCTAACATGGTGAAACCCCGTCTCTACTAAAAAATACAAAAAATTAGCCGGGCGCAGTGGCGGGCGCCTGTAGTCCCAGCTGCTCGGGAGGCTGAGGCAGGAGAATGGCGTGAACCCAGGAGCGGAGCTTGCAGTGAGCCGAGATCCCACCACTGCACTCCAGCCTGGGCGACAGAGCGAGACGCTGTCTCAAA
>NW_026666084.1:766-1522 GCF_009828535.3 Hylobates moloch | reverse complement strand
AAGTGCTGGGATTACAGGTGTGAGCCACCATGCCCAGCCAGTTTTTTGTTTCTGTTTTTGTTTTTTCTTTTTTGTGAATATTTACCTATGTTAAGTTTTAAGTGATTACTATTATAAATCAAGAGACTTTTTTTAGTTCCTACCACATATTATGAGAATGCTAATTTATCATCAGCATGTTATGATTTGGAACATGAGTTTGTCCTCAAGAATGGGGACTATTTCTGGCCGGGCGCGGTGGCTCACGCTTGTAATCCCAGCACTTTGGGAGGCCGAGGAGGGCGGATCACGAGGTCAGGAGATCGAGACCACAGTGAAACCCCGTCTCTACTAAAAATACAAAAAATTAGCCGGGCGTGGTGGCGGGCGCCTGTAGTCCCAGCTACTCGGAGAGGCTGAGGCAGGAGAATGGCGTGAACCCGGGAGGCGGAGCTTGCAGTGAGCCGAGACTGCGCCACTGCACTCCAGCCTGGGCGACAGAGCGAGACTCCGTCTCAAAAAAAAAAAAAAAAAAAAAAAAAGAATGGGGACTATTTCTTTATATTAGTTGGCAGGATTAATCAGTGTGTCATAATTATCACTTCCTCAAACCTTGCTTCTCCGTGGTGACATCAAACTGCAGTATCATTTAGAAGGATAAGATTCTTAGCAATTCAGCCAGGGTCATGGCATGGTTGGCACAAACCGATTGGTCTGTGTTGGAAGCTTTCTCCCTGAATTCTTCCTTCAAGTATTAGGGTTTTTTTTTTTTTTTTT
>NW_026666084.1:0-756 GCF_009828535.3 Hylobates moloch | reverse complement strand
AAGTGCTGGGATTACAGGTGTGAGCCACCATGCCCAGCCAGTTTTTTGTTTCTGTTTTTGTTTTTTCTTTTTTGTGAATATTTACCTATGTTAAGTTTTAAGTGATTACTATTATAAATCAAGAGACTTTTTTTAGTTCCTACCACATATTATGAGAATGCTAATTTATCATCAGCATGTTATGATTTGGAACATGAGTTTGTCCTCAAGAATGGGGACTATTTCTGGCCGGGCGCGGTGGCTCACGCTTGTAATCCCAGCACTTTGGGAGGCCGAGGAGGGCGGATCACGAGGTCAGGAGATCGAGACCACAGTGAAACCCCGTCTCTACTAAAAATACAAAAAATTAGCCGGGCGTGGTGGCGGGCGCCTGTAGTCCCAGCTACTCGGAGAGGCTGAGGCAGGAGAATGGCGTGAACCCGGGAGGCGGAGCTTGCAGTGAGCCGAGACTGCGCCACTGCACTCCAGCCTGGGCGACAGAGCGAGACTCCGTCTCTCAAAAAAAAAAAAAAAAAAAAAAAGAATGGGGACTATTTCTTTATATTAGTTGGCAGGATTAATCAGTGTGTCATAATTATCACTTCCTCAAACCTTGCTTCTCCGTGGTGACATCAAACTGCAGTATCATTTAGAAGGATAAGATTCTTAGCAATTCAGCCAGGGTCATGGCATGGTTGGCACAAACCGATTGGTCTGTGTTGGAAGCTTTCTCCCTGAATTCTTCCTTCAAGTATTAGGGTTTTTTTTTTTTTTTTT
>NW_026666083.1:0-1523 GCF_009828535.3 Hylobates moloch | reverse complement strand
ACTAAGACTTGTTTTTTGACGTAACATATGTTCTATTCTTCAGAATGTTCCATACGCACTTAAGAAGAATGTGTATTCTGCTCATTTGTGTTAGTGTGTTCTCCATATGTCTATTAGGTCTACTTGATTTATAGTGTTGTTCAAGTCCTTTATTTTCTCCTTTCAATTCTATCAATGTTTGTTTCATATATTTGGGGACTCTTGCTTGGTGTGTATATGCTTATAAATATTTACATTATTGGTGACGTGACCCTTGATATGTAATGTACATTTTTGTCCCTCATAACCTTTTTCTTTCACTTAAAGTCAATTGTATCTTGTATTAGTATAAATACCCCAGCTCCTTTTTGGTCACTATGTGCATAGAATATCTTGTTCTATCCTTTCATTTTCAAGCTATTTATTTCAGTCTGCTAATTAATACATTTCATTTTTTATTTAATCCAGTTATATTTAAAGTAACTACTGATAAAGAAATACATCCTTCTGCCATTTTGCCATTTTGCTACTTATTTTCTCTACATCACACATCACTTTTGTTCCTCAAGTTTTCCATTTCTCTCTTATTTTGTGTTTAATTGATTGTTTTAGTGTAATGCTTTGAATCTCTTCTCATTTTATTTTATCTATATTTTTAGCTGTTTTCCTAGTTGATACATTAATATTATAAATAATATCTTAAACTTATAACAAATTATTAAATACCAACTTAGCTTTAATAGTATACAAAAATTATATTCCTACATATCTTCTACCTTAAAGTTGTTATTGTCAGAAATTACATCTTTGTACATTGTTTACCATTAGCATCTATGTATATTAATACTTGTATGAATTTATCTTTCAAATCACATAAGAAATAAAGAAGAACTACAAGCAAAAATACAATAATCCTTGTTTTATGTTTACCAGTATTCTTTATTTCTTCATATGGCTTTGAGTTACTGTCTAGTGTCCTTTCATTTCAGCCAGAAAGACTCCCCTTAGTATTTCTGGTACAGCAGGTCTACTGTAGCAAACCTTAATGTTGTTTATGAAAGAATGTATACTATCTTGTGTCTTTGCATGTCTCATAACTCTACTGGGAACTAGAGACTTGAATATTATAATTTATTACCTCTGGAAATTCGAAACTTCCCCCTCCTTAGTGTTTGTTGTTGCTTGGTGTGACTTGTAGTTGTTTCTTTTAATAACTTTTAAAACTATATTTTAAATACTGTATTCTTACTGTGTTTGATATTTGAAGTCTTTTTCCCTTCAGCTTGTGGTTGGGTAGTGGTTTAAAATAGATTTACTTGCCGGGCGCGGTGGCTCACGCTTGTAATCCCAGCACTTTGGGAGGCCGAGGCGGGCGGATCACGAGGTCAGGAGATCGAGACCACGGTGAAACCCCGTCTCTACTAAAAATACAAAAAATTAGCCGGGCGTGGTGGCGGGCACCTGTAGTCCCAGCTACTCGGAGAGGCTGAGGCAGGAGAATGGCGTGAACCCGGGAGGTGGAGCTTGCAGTGAGCCGAGATTGC
>NW_026666082.1:0-1523 GCF_009828535.3 Hylobates moloch | reverse complement strand
GCACTCCAGCCTGGGCAAGAACAAAACTCTTAAAAAAAAAAAAAAAACCCCAGCTGGGAGCAGTGGCTCACACCTGTAATCCCAGCACTTTGGGAGCCCGAGGCAGATGGATCACGAGGTCAGGAGATCGAGACCATCCTGGCCAACATGGTGAAACCCGCCCCTACTAAAAACACAAAAAATTAGCCTGGTGTGGTGGCACAAGCCTGTAGTCCCAGCTACTGAGGAGGCTGAGGCAGGAGAATGGCTTGAACCGGGGAGGCAGAGGTTGCAGTGAGCCGAGATTGTGCCACTGCACTCCAGCCTGGCAACAGAGCGAGACTCTGTCACAAAAATCAAAACAAAACAAAACAAAAAACCCATAACATTAAAACCCATTTATGCCTATTGTTCCATTATTGGAACGCTACGCACGTGGGAGTTATTTATATCCTACTGTTCAAGATCATTGCCAAGGTCTGATTTTTTCAAATTCAAAAAATTGCAATCTCACGCATAAATGGGTTAAAACAAACACACACAAAAAAACACAATCACAGCTATTTGCAGATGTTTTGGTTTTCCTTATGTCCTTCTAGTCTTTATCTAAATGAATACTCTTTCCAAATAACACTAATTTACTAGGGGATCTAGTAGTAAAAATGAACTTTTTTTTTTTTTTTTTTTAATTGAGACAGAGTCTCGCTGTCGCCCAGGCTGGAGTGCGGTGGCACAATTTCGGCTCTCTGCAACCTCTGCCTCCCGGGTTCAAGCGATTCTCCTGCCTCAGCCTCCCGAACAGCTGGGATTACAGGCCCGTGCCACCACGCTCGGCTAATTTTTTGTATTTTTTAGTAGAGACTGGGTTTCACCACGTTAACCAGGATGGTCTCCATCTCCTGACCTCATATTCTGGCCACCTCGGCCTCCCAAAGTGCTGGGATTACAGGCATGCGCCACCACGCCCGGCCAAACTTCTCTTATACTTGTTTACTATTTGTATTTCTTTTTGTGTAAATGTGTTTACCAACTTAACTCCAACATCTCACAAAATGGGTGACGAGCAACTAACCTTCCTTCCTTCTCCTTTCCTCCTTTTCTCTTTTTATTTTTTTTTTGTTTTTTGAGACAGGAGTCTCTGTCATCCAGGATGGAACGCAGTACTTCGATCAAAGCTGACTGTAGCCTCCGTCTCCTGGGTTCAAGCAATTCTCCTGCCTTAGCCTCCCGAGTAGCTGGGACTATAGGCGCACACCACCACGTCCAGCTAATTTTTAGTAGAGATGGGGTTTCACCCCGTTGGCCAGTCTGGTCTAGAATTCCTGACCTCAGGAGATTCACCCGCCTCGGCCTCCCAAAGTGCTGGGATTACAGGTGTGAGCCACTGTGCCCAGCCACAATTTTCTTTCTAAAATAAAGAACCATGGGCTTCCTAAAATGAATGGCAGTATCACCAATGTTTTTATCTATCGAGTCAGTAAGTTTTTCTTTGGTACTCTTCCCTTTCCTTTCCTTCCAAGTTACTTTTTTTTTTTTTTTTTTTT
>NW_026666081.1:0-1523 GCF_009828535.3 Hylobates moloch | reverse complement strand
GTGTGTGTGTGTGAGTGGTGTGTCACGTGCTCTGCTTGTCATTGTTTCACACTTCACGGGGCATCTTTGTGTGGGGTCAGGACTGTATTCCCTTGAATGGATGTGGTGTAGTTCTTTTGACCTTTCTCTTGTTAATGAGCATCTCAGTAGTTTCTCTTCATCATTATCAATGCTGCAGTGAAAACTTTCGAGGTGCATCTGTTTACCATCAGAAGTGCTTCTGACACATTTTCCCAATTATTCATTGTGATAAAACAGACGTAGTATAAAATTTACCACGTTAACCTTTTTTTTTTTTTTTTTTGAAACAGAGTCTCACTCTGTTGCCCAGGCTGGAGTGCAGTGGTGCGGTGCGATCTCGGCTCACTGCAACCTCCGCCTCCCGGGTTCAAGAGATTCTCCTGTCTCAGCCCTCTGAGTAGCCGGGACTACAGGTGTCCGCCACCACACCTGGCTAAATTTTTGTGTTTTTAGTGGAGACGGGGTTTTACCATGTTGACCAGGCTGGTCTCAAACTCTTGACCTCAGGTGATCCACCTGCCTTGGCTTTTCAAAGTGCTGGGATTACAGGCGTGAGCCACCACGCCCAGCCCACTTTAACCATTTTTAAGTATACAGTTCAATGGTATTAAATATATTAATAATATCGTGAAACCATCACCACTATCCGTGTCTGGAACTCTTTTCATCCATGTTGTATCTGCATTTCCTTCTTTTTAAGGCTGAGTAATATTCCATTGTACAGGCACACCACATTTTGTTTATCCATTCATCTGTCAGTGGACACCCAAGTTGCCTCTGCTTCTTGGCTGTTGTGAGTAGTGCTGCCGTGAACATAGGTGTGCAAATACCTCTTGGAGACCTTTCAGTTCTTTTGAATGCAAACCCAGAAGTGGGATTGCTGGATCATATGGTCTTGAGGAACCTCCACCCTGTTTCCCACAGTGCCCACACCATCTTACATTCTCACCAGCAGTTCAGGAGGACTCCAGGCTCCCCACATCCTCGCCAGTGCGTGTTGTTTTCTGTTTTTCTTTCTTTCTTTAATTTTTATTTTTTCCTTTAAACTCTGTTTTCTTGATGTTTTCTGTTTTTTTGACAGTGGCCATCCTAGTGGCTGTGAGGTGGTCTTATATGCTTTACAAGGGGAGCTACCCTTCCATCTTAACACTTTGTGCTGACAGGCCGATTCCATACACATGGAATCTGCCTGCTTCCCCGTCCTTGATAACTCAGGCATCAGCTTTTTGATAAGACACAAAACAGAAAGGAGCCTCTCCTCCCATACCCCTGGCCTGGGCAGCGGTCACTGCTACCCATGGTGCCCACACTCTCCTGAGAGCAGTCACTGCTACCCATGGTGCCCACACTCTCCTGAGAGCTGTCACTGCTACCCACGGTGCCCACACTCTCCTGAGAGCTGTCACTGCTACCCACGGTGCCCACACTCTCCTGAGAGCTGTCACTGCTACCCACGGTGCCCACACTCTCCTGAGAGCGGTCACTGCTACCCACGGTGCCCA
>NW_026666080.1:0-1523 GCF_009828535.3 Hylobates moloch | reverse complement strand
ATTGTTAGCATGTTTTAGCAAAATAAAGTATTTTAAATTAAGATGTATACATTGTTAAAAAACATAATGTTGTTGTACACTAAATAGATGCATTATAAACGTAGTACTCATAGTATAAACTCATATACTCATCAGTATAAACATAAGTTTTACTTATTTTTTGTTTTTAGAGACAGTCTCACTATCATCTAGGCTAGAGTGCAATAGTATGATCACAGCTCACTGTAGCCTCAAACTCCTGGGCTCAAGCAATTCTACCTCAGCCCTAGCCAAGTAGCTGGGACTACAGGCGTGTGCCACCACATCTGGCTAATTTTCGTTATTTTTTAGAGATGGGGTCTTGCCATGTTTTCCAGGCTGGTCTCAGACTCCTGGCCTCAAGCCATCCATCCTCCTCAGAATCAAATAAACATAACTTTTGTATGCACTGGAAAACCAAAAAAATTGTGTGACTCACTTTAATTGTGATATTTCCTTTATTGTGGTGGTTTGGAACTCAACCTGCAATATCTCTGGGATATGCGTGTGTATGGAAGTCTGATTATTTATTTATGAGGCTGGGTGTGGTGGCTCACACCTGCAATCCCAGCATTTTGGGAGGCTGAGGAGGGTGGATCACCTGAGGTCAGGAGTTTGAGACCAGCCTGGTGAACATGGTGGAACCCCGTCTTTACTAAAAATACAAAAATTAGCCAGGTGTAATGGTACATGCCTGTGATCCCATCTACTCGGGAGGCTGAGGCAGGAGAATACCCTTGAACTCAGGAAGCAGAGGTTGCAGTGAGCCGAGATCGCACCACTGCACTCCAGCCCAGGCAACAGAGCGAGGCTCTGTCTCAAAAAAAAAAAAAAAAAAATTCATTTAGGCTGGGCTCAGTGGCTTATGCTTGTAATCCCAGCACTTTGTGAAGCCTAGGCGTGCAGATCACCTGAGGTCAGGAGTTCGAGACCAGCCTGGCCAACATGATGAATCCCCGTCTCTGCTAAAAAATACAAAAATTAGCCGGGCATGATGGCAGACACCTGTAATCCCAGCTACTCAGGAGGCTGAGGCAGGAGAATCGCTTGAACCCAGGAGGCAGTGGTCTCGCTCTGTTGCCCAGGCTGGAGTACAGTGGAGTGATCTCAGCTCACTGCAAGTTCTGCCTTTCAGGTTCAAGTGATTCCCCTGCCTCAGCCTCCCAAGTAGCTGGGATTACAGGTGCCCGCCACCACGCCCGGCTAATTTTTGTATTTTTTAGTAAAGATGGAGTTTCACCATGTTGGCCAGATTGGTCTTGAACTCCTGACCTTGAGTGATACACCCCCCTTGGCCTCTCAAAGTGCTAGGATTACAGGTGTGAGCCACTGCATGCGGCCTAAAAAATTATTTTTTTATGTACCTAGTGTGATGACTTAGCAATCTTAACCCTGAAGTGAAAAATAGCCTATTCATTATAACTTGTTTAAAAAAAAAAAAAACAACAAAACACTAAGCATGGAACTACCATATGACCTACAATTGCATCCGTGGGCATTTACTC
>NW_026666079.1:0-1523 GCF_009828535.3 Hylobates moloch | reverse complement strand
ATGGAGTCTCGCTCTGTGGCGCAGGCTGGAGTGCAGTGGTGTGATCTCGGCTCACTGCAACCTCTGCCTCCCAGGTTCAAGCAATTCTCCTGCCTCAGCCTCCCGAGTGGCTGGGATTACAGGCACCTGCCACCACGCCCAGTTAATTTTTGTATTTTTTAGTAGTGACAGGGTTTCGCCATATTGGCCAGGCTGGTCTTGAACTCCTGGCCTCAGGTGATCCACCTGCCTCGGCCTCCCAAAGAGCTCGAATTACAGTCATGAGCCACTGTGCCCAGCCAGAGTATTTGTCAAAATCCAGGTGTTAGGATGGATGGTAACCGAAACAGACCCAGTGCTCTCTCTTCATGGAACTCGGTCTGGTGGAAGAGTCAGACAGTGACCAAATATAGCTCCTCAAAAATGGTAATTGGTATATCAAGAAAACAAAGACGAGTAAAGGGACAGGGGGGAGGAGTGAGATTTCAGTTAGGATAATCAAGGAGAGCCTCCCTGGGCAGGTGGCAATTGATGACAGACCTGGAAAAACAGAGAGGGAGCTGAGATGCTTTCAGAGGAAGAGGGCAGTGAGAACCGCAAGTGCAAGGGCCCTGGGAGGGGCTTTGCCTGCAGTATTGGAGGAACAGAGAGGGACCAGTGTGGCTGGAGCACAGTGAGCCAGCGGGAGAGAGGTGGGAGGAGGAGTCAGAGAGGACCGCAGCGGCCAGCTCCTGGGAGACCCTGTAGACGTTTGAATTTTATTCTAAGAATGATGAAGATCCGCCACAGGGCTGGTTTGCAGGGGATGGATTGGTTATCTATTTTATTGGTTTATCTATTTATTGGATTGGTTATCTATTTTAAAAAGATCCCCTGAATGCCAGACACAGTGGGTTGTGCCTGTAATCCTAGTGCTTTGAGTAGCTGAGATGGGAGGATCACTTGAGGATAAGAGTTTGAGACCAACATGGACAAAATAGCAAGACCCTGTCTCTTATATATATGTTTTTTAATTATATATGTGACTGGGCACAGTGGCTCATGCCTGTAATCCCAGCACTTTGGGAGGCCAAGACGGGTGGATCACCTGAGGTCAGGAGTTCGAGACCAGCCTGGCCAATATGGCAAGACCTCATCTCTACTAAAAATACAAAAAAAAAAAAAAAAATTAGCCGGGCATGGTGGTGCATGCCTAAACTCCCAGCTACTTTTCAGGAGGCTGAGGCAGGAGAATTGCTTGAAACCAGGAGGTAGAGGTTGCAGTGAGCCGAGATCGCACCATTGCACTCCTGCCTGGGTGACAGAGGGAGACTCTGTCTCAAATTAAAAAAAAAAAAAAAAGACCCTCTGAAAAGTCTCCAAATTAAATTGTCAAATGAAAAATGAACAGGACAGAACCACATGCACAGTATGCTACTGTCAGCTTTAAAAAAAAAAGGTATGCATTGTATATGCATAAAATTATCTCTGGCATGATAGATGAAAATAGGAGAAGCTGTCTGCCTGTGAGGAGGAGTCCTGGCTGGCTGGACTGGGTGGGAGGG
>NW_026666078.1:0-1523 GCF_009828535.3 Hylobates moloch | reverse complement strand
GCAGTATCTGTCACCTCCCTACCTTTGGGTGTCTTCTGGTGGCCAATTTGCTGCTGTCAGGTCTCTCGCTGGCTGGAAAATTCAACTGGGCAGGCTCCATAGCAGTGGAGTCCGGCGCTGCTGCCATCACCACCTCGTGGATCTCAGAGCTTCAGGATGGCTTCACCCACCGCACCCTGAGCTGGCCCCGCTTGCAGCTGGCATTCGGGGACAGTGTGTTCAGGGAGCTTCTGCTACTGTATATCGCAGCCTGTGCCTTCCCTGTCTGCACACTTGTAGACGTCAGAGCCACAGGTTGCCTCTGCCGAACTCTTGTGCCGGCCCTGACTGGGGCTGGCTTTGGTGCACATGCGACAGTTCAGTGTGGTCCCCATGGGGCACCCCTGCTCTTCTTGGGCAGCTTGGGCCTTCGCTTGCCCCCAAGTCTGCAGAGCTCAACACCTATCGCCTCTTCCTGGCAAAAGCATGGCTGGCACGGGCAGCCCTGGGCCATGGGGCGGCACTGAGCTAGCAGCCCACACCCCACATAACCCCCATACCCTGAGCTGACTTGTCTGCTAAGAAAAACCTGCCAACCTGTCTGGTTTATTTTAGAAGGGCCTGGAGGCAACAAGCCTGAGAGCTGTGACTGGGGGAGGAGAGAGCACAAATGGATTCATACTCCTTCCAACACTGCCCAACAACTGAAGACCACCAACTGAAGAGAAACAACTGAGGGTACCAACAAAGGGCACTAACAGAAGGCAACCAATGAGGGCACCCACTGAAGGCCACCAAGTGAAGGCCAGTTGCCCTGCCATCCAGACCGTATCCTGGTTCAGAGGAAACAATCAGGTCCAGAATCCCCTGCATGCATCCCCACAAACTTGGAACTTGAGAGCACAGGCAGATGGCTCACAAGGCCTCTCACTTCCAGTGGCCCCGCCCCACCCTTCATTCATTGCTGGCTGCTAGGACATTTCAGGTTTCTCACTGTGAAGAAGTTCCTAGGGATCGTTGCCTTATAATGAATGATGCTAAAATTACTGAAACCAAATCTGCCTCACGCAGTGTCTGGGATTCATAGAACCCTCTTTCCCCCATAAGCTCTGAAACATTAACAAACTAGAAATAAGAGTGATTTCTGCAGGTGCTTTCAGAGAAAAGCATTGCCATGAGCTAAGCCTACTCTATAATGCCAAGTCATATTTCATATATACACATATAAATCCAATCAATATATATTCATTTACATTTTTGAAAATAACACACATGTTCAATCAAATTAACAAGACTACCAGAAGAAATTTTCTAAAATTTACACATGAGGTACATCACATTTTTCTAATGATCACTTTGATAGAGCAAGTTAGAATCTATGGTTTCAAAAGACCAAGAGGATTATGTAAGTGAAAACCACCATATAATAGAAAATTTTCAATGTGATCCTCATTGCTCCTTTCAACTAGAAATTACCCAGTGAATGTATTGTGAACTGCTTTGTGACTATGGTGATTTATTTACTCTTTCTGATCATTGGTTTG
>NW_026666077.1:981-1523 GCF_009828535.3 Hylobates moloch | reverse complement strand
ATCAAAAGTAAGCTTCAACTGTGTTAGTCGAATGCAAGGAACAGAAAGCAGATTCACAGAATGCTTCTGTGTAGTTTTTATTTGAAGATATTACTTTTTCCACTATAGGCCGCTTAACGCTCAGAATGTCCACTTGCAGTTTCTACAGAAAGAGTGTTTCAGAACTGCTCTATCAAAAGTAAGCTTCAACTCAGTTAGCTGAATGCACAGAAAAGAAAGTACTTTCACAGAATGCTTCTGTGCAGTTTTCATTTGAAGAGATTCCTTTTTCCACTATAGGCCCCTCAGCGATCTGAATGTCCCTTTGCAATTTCTACAGAAAGAGTGTTTCAGAACTGCTCAATCCAAAGAAGGTTCAAACCTGTTAATTGAATGCCCCGAACAGAAAGAAGTTTCACAGAATTTTTCTGTGAAGGTTTTATTTGAAGATATTAATTTTTCCAGCATGGGCCACTTAGCTGTCCGAATGTCCCCTTGCAGTTTCTACAGAAAGAGTGTTTCAGAACTGCTCAATCAAAAGTAAGCTTCAAACCTGTTAGTTG
>NW_026666077.1:471-881 GCF_009828535.3 Hylobates moloch | reverse complement strand
GTGTTTCATAACTTCTCTATCAAAAGTAAGCTTCAACTCTGTTAGTTGAATGCACGGAACAGAAAGAAGTTTCACAGAATTCTTCTGTGTAGTTTTTATTTGAATATAATCCTTTATCCACTGTAGACCCCTTAGTGCTCAGAATGTCCCCTTGTAGTTTCTACAGAAAGAGTGTTTCACAACTGCTCTATCACACGTAACTTTCAACTCTGTTAGTTGAATGCACAGAACAGAAAGAAATTTCACAGAATGCTTCTGTGTAGTTTTTATTTGAAGATATTCCTTTTTCCACTATAGGCCCCTCAGCGCTCCGAATGTCCTCTTGCAGTTTCTACAGAAATAGTGTTTCAGAACTGCTCAATCAAAAGTAAGACTCAACTCTGTTAATTGAATGCACAGAACAGGAAGAA
>NW_026666077.1:0-371 GCF_009828535.3 Hylobates moloch | reverse complement strand
TTTCTACAGAAAGAGTGTTTCAGAACTGCTCTATAAAAAGTAAGCTTTAACTCTGTTAATTGAATGCACAGAACAGGAAGAATTTTCACAGAATGCTTCTGTGTAGTTTTTATTTGAAGATATTCCTTTTTCCTCTGTGGTCCCCTTGGCGCTCCAAATGTCCCCTTGCAGTTTCTACAGAAAGAGTGTTTCAGAACTGCTCAATCAAAAGAAAGCTTCAACTCTGTTCGTTCAATGCACAGAACATTAAGAAGTTTCACAGAATGCTTCTGTGTAGTTTTTATTTGAAGATATTCCGTTTCCACTCTAAGCCCCTTAGCGCTAAGAATGTACACTTGCAGTTTCTACAGAAAGAGTGTTTCAGAACTGCT
>NW_026666076.1:0-1524 GCF_009828535.3 Hylobates moloch | reverse complement strand
GATCAGGGACAGTGACAGGAGGACTCTGAGTTATTCTGTTGAAGATCAGAGACAGTGTTGAAAGGATCATGGGGATGAGCACATGGTTTGGCTGCCACATTTATTTCTTTTTGGAACTTGAGGGTTTTCCTGTTCCTGTGTGTGGAGTTTTGGGGTGCTGGGTAAATCCTGGGCAGTGAGGAACTAGCAGAAATTGGATATTAATATTAGCTCCACAGCTGCTCATACCAGGATGGAGCTGATATGGGACAGGCAGAGGGTGTGGAATCAGGACACCTTGGTTAAGTCTGGCCTTCATTCCCTAGCTTCATAACCTTGGCAATTCTCTTAATGTCAGTGAGTTTCAGTTTCCTCTTCTGTAAAATAAAGGTTTATTTTAAAAAGCCCGCCCTACCTGCCTAACATGGTTTTCATGAGGATTAAATGAGATAATGGATGAGCATACTTCCTAATCTGTAAAGCTTTATGCAAGTATTTGCTGTCATCCTCAGCTGTATTATTGATAGGGTCAAGATGCCAGTGGAAGTGAAAACCTAGAACCTGGAGTGAAGGTGACACAGCACTTAATCAGCTATGTGGAACAGGTCCTTCTTTCATCTTAACCGGTCCTGGGTCAGCGGGGCAGCTGCTGTCCTCAGATGTGGTTCTTCTGGAATGTATAATATGGGCGGTGACTATCAGAGTGATGCCCATTGCTAACTCACTGTTGTGCAAAACTGGTGATAGTCAGAATTGTTTGCTAAAGTGAAACTAAAAAGGCTGTAGGTTTGAGAAGCAGATGAGATGCTGGAAGGTGGCCATGTTAACTCCTTGTTAAATAAACTTTTCGGCCGGGCATGGTGGCTCACACCTGTAATCCCAGCACTTTGGGAGGCCGAGGCAGGCGGATCACGAGGTCAGGAGGTCGAGACCATCCTGGCTAACACGGTGAAACCCCATCTCTACTAGAAAATACAAAAAATTAGCCTGGCATGGTGGCGGGCGCCTGTAGTCCCAGCTGCTCAGGAGGCTGAGGCGAGAGAATGGCGTAAACCTGGGAGACAGAGCCTGCAGTGAGCCGAGATTGCGCCACTGCACTCCAGCCTGGGAGACAGAGTGAGACTCCATCTCAAAAATAAATAAATAAATAAGAAAATAAATAAATAAACAAACTTTTCATTTATTAATGATAACCACCATACTGTAGCTTGGATACCACTTTAAAGAAAACATAATGTGTTCATTTCACTGAATTGATTTCTCCAAAGAAAACCATGTTGCCTTCTTCAGATGGGGACATTGTGGCATAGGTTCTGTGATGAGAACATATCTGGCTTCTAATTTGAACTCTTTGGGCCTGTCACTAGCTTTGGACCATTGGGGCAAGTCATTTAACCCACCAAGCCTGTTTCCTCATCTATAAAATGGGGATGATAGTACCTACCACAGAACTATTCCGGGATTTACATGGGTTAATGTATATAAATTGCTTAGCACATTGCTCTGCACATAAATAAATGCTCGGTAAATGTTAGCTATGGTCGT
>NW_026666075.1:0-1524 GCF_009828535.3 Hylobates moloch | reverse complement strand
ATTAGATTTACCTTAGTTTCTTATTTTCTAGTGATTCTGCATCCTGACATTTCAAAGGTGGAAAAGATATTTTCAAATCCATAGTTCATTGATAGATACAGGAACATTTTAAGATATGACCAAATCATGAATAGACAGTTTTTAAAAGTACAGTTAGCAGTGTAAAATAAATATTTTACATGGTGTGAAGGCAGGGGGATTATGTTTTTTTATTAAGTACATTGTGATTGATCCCTGCTGTAGTTAAAGATTAACACTTCACCAGATATCATAAACATGCAGGAGGAGCACAAAGATGTTATTCTTCTAGAATACAGGGATTTGATAAAAGAAGAAAACATATACTTGCATTTGCTACAAGCATGATGAATTTGCTTTTTTCCTCTATTTCCAGCATCAATGTAATGTCTGAAAGTTAGGAGAATATGGTAATTATTTTCCGTCTGAAAAATAATGTTATGCAAAGGCATTCTATTTGCTTTTTGAGAAACACCTTTATTTCCATTACTTGCCTCTGCCATTCTCTTCCACATTTACCTAAATTAGATTAAAATACTACTTTTGTGCTCCAAATAGTGTCCTGGCGCCCTCGTTTATTCAATGTGCTTTCAGCAACCATTTATGGTCTCTCTTGTATGAGGTACTCTGCTCAGGGCTGGGCACCCAGAGATGAACATGCAGTCCCTCTGTACCATGAGCTCAGCTTTGTGAGGGAGACATATAAGGCAGTCAGTGGTCTCTGTAGGTTAAGTACTGTCACGGAGTATAATGCACCTGTGGGTTGAAGGATCTATTAGAAAGTATTTTCAAATGGAGAGATTCTTCCAGCATCTACTCACACTGAATCTGAATCACCCTCAGTGCTTTGTACTACAGACCATTGTCCCTAACACGTGCCCCAAACACACCCTGCCCTCAAAGAATGGTAATCCTCCCAGATGTCTCCTCATCTCTATTGAGTATTTCTGCAACACCTATGATTAAGTTGCATGATGACCATTAGAGGCCACAGCACCAATCAGGAGAGCAGCTTACAGGCAAGAAGTCCGCGGCCACTTCCCAGCAACTTTGGAAAGCAACACATTCACGGGATCAGGATTCATTCTGCTGTTGTTTTAAGTCTAAATTTTAAGTATCTCTCTATTTTCACACAAAATATCTCATATTAAACATTTTGATCTCTAACTTGATTTGTTCTCAAATAATTTGAAGACCTTCTGGTGTACTCAAATCACAAAGGATATTTGGTGGTGGACCTTGGACAATCCAAACCAAACCTCCAGAGGGAAGGCAACCAAGGCTGTGCTGGAGAGGCCAGAAGCAGCAAATCTTTAAGTCATTTCCATGATGGACTGTACTCACACTGCCTTTTGCCTCTGGTTGTCCCTGTTCTACTTTAAAAATTCCTAAGAAAGAATTTTTATCTAGGTAGGGCCATATGTCTCTGCACTAGATCAGTCAGCCATGGCCAAAGAGAGTGGTAGAAGTGACCACTGGAAGCATCATTATGAGCTCTCCAGCCAC
>NW_026666074.1:809-1524 GCF_009828535.3 Hylobates moloch | reverse complement strand
GCACTAAGGGGCCTATAGTGGAAAAAGGAATATCTTCAAACAAACCTACACAGAAGCATTCTGCAAAACATCTTTCTGATCTGTGCATTCAACTAGCAGATTTGAACCTTACTTTTGATGGAGGAGTTCTGAAACTCTCTTTCTGTAGAAACTGAAAGCGGACATTCGGAGCGCTAAGGGGCCTATAGTGGAAAAAGGAATATCTTGAAATAAAAACTACACAGAAGAATTCTGCGAGACTTCTTTCTGATCTGTGCATTCGACTAGCAGAGTTGAACCTTACTTTTGATTGAGGAGTTTTGAAACACTCTTTCCGTAGAAACTACAAGCGGACATTTGGAGCGCTAACAGGCCTATAGTGGAAAAAGGAATATCTTCAAATAAAAACTACACAGAAGCATTCTGCGAGACTTCTTTCTGATCTGTGCATTCAACTAGCAGAGTTGAACCCTACTTTTGATTGAGCAGTTCTGAAACACTCTTTCTGTAGAAACTGCAGGCGGACATTCGGAGCGCTAAGGGGCCTATAGTGGAAAAAGGAATATCTTCAAATAAAAGCTACACAGAAGCATTCTGCGAAACTTCTTTCTAATCTGTGCATTCAACTAACAAAGTTGAACCTTACTTTTGATTGACCAGTTCTGAAACACTCTTTCTGTAGAAACTGCAAGCGGACATTCGGAGCGCTAAGGGGCCTATAGTGGAAAAAGGAATA
>NW_026666074.1:0-709 GCF_009828535.3 Hylobates moloch | reverse complement strand
ATTCGGAGCGCTAAGGGGCCTATAGTGGAAAAAGGAGTATCTTGAAATAAAAACTACGCAGAAGAATTCTGCGAGACTTCTTTCTAATCTGTGCATACAACTAGCAGTGTTGAACCTTACTTTTGATTGAGGAGTTTTGAAACACTCTTTCTGTAGAAACTGCAAGCGGTCATTTGGAGTGCTAAGGGGTCTATGGTGGAAAAAGGAATATCTTCAAATTAAAACTACACAGAAGCATTCTGCAAAACTTTCTGATCTGTGCATTCAACTAGCAGAGTTGAACGTTACTTTTGATTGAGTAGTTCTGAAACACTCTTTCTGTAGAAACTGCAAGTGGACATTCAGAGCGCTAAGGGGCCTATAGTGGAAAAAGGAATATCTTCAAATAAAGACTACACAGAAGCATTCTGCGAAACTTCTTTCTGATCTGTGCATTCAACTAACAGAGTTGAACCTTACGTTTGATTGAGAAGTTCTGAAACTCTCTTTCTGTAGAAACTGGAAGCAGACATACGGAGCGCTAACGGGCCAGTAGTGGAAAAAGGAATATCTTCAAATAAAAACTACACAGAAGCATTCTGCGAGACTTCTTTCTGATCTGTGCATTCACCTAGCAGAGTTGAACCTTACTTTTGATTGAGGAGGTTTGAAACACTCTTTCGGTAGAAACTGCAAGCGGACATTCGGAGCGCTAAGGGGCATATAGTGG
>NW_026666073.1:0-1524 GCF_009828535.3 Hylobates moloch | reverse complement strand
ATCAAAAGTAAGGTTCAACTCTGTTAGTTGAATGCACAGAACAGAAAGAAGTTTCACAGAATGCCTCTGTGTAGTTTTTATTTGAAGATATTCCTTTTTCCACTATAGGCCCCTTAGCACTCCGTACTTCCACTTGCAGTTTCAAAAGAAAGAGTCTTTCAGAATTGCTTAATCAAAAGTAAGGTTCAACTCTGTTAGTTGAATGCACAGAACAGAAAGACGTTTCGCAGAATGCTTCTGTGTAGTTTTTATTTGAAAATATTTCTTTTTCCACTACAGGCCTCTTAGCGCTTTGAAAGTCCACTTGCAGTTTCTACAGAAGAGTGTTTCAGAACTGCTCAATTAAAATTAAGGTTCTACTCTCTTAGTTGAATGCACAGAACAGAAGGAAGTTTCGCAGAATGCTTCTGTGTCGTTTTTATATGAAGATATTCCTTTTTCCACTAAAGGCCCCTTCGCGCTCAGAATGTCCACTTGCAGTTTCTAAAGAAAGAGTGTTTCAGAACTGCTCAACCAAAAGTAAGGTTCAACTCTGTTAGTTGAATGCACAGAACAGAAACTAGTTTCACAGAATGCTTCTGTGTAGTTTTTATTTGAAGAGATTTCGTTTTCCACTAGAGGCCCCTTAGCGCTCTGAACTTCCACTTGCATTTTCTACAGAAAGAGTGTTTCAGAACTGCTCAATCAAAAGCAAGGTTCAACTCTGTTAGTTGAATGGCCAGAACAGACAGAAGTTCCGCAGAATGTTTCTGTGTAGTTTTCATTTGAATATATTCCATATGGCACTATAGGCCCCTTAGCGCTCCGAATGTTCACTTGCAGTTTCTACAGAAAGAGTGTTTCAGAACTAATCAATCAAAAGTAAGCTTCAAATCTGTTAGCTGAATGCACAGAACAGAAAGAAGTTTCACAGAATGATTCTGTGTTGTTTTTATTTGAATATATTCCTTTTTCCACTATAGGGCCATTAGCGCTCCGAACGTCCACTTGCAGTTTCTACAGAAAGAGTGTTTCAGAACTGCTCAACCAAAAGTAAGGTTCAACTCTTTTAGTTGAATGCACAGAACAGAAAGGAGTTTCGCAGCATGCTTCTGTGTAGTTTTTATTTGAAGGTATTCCTTTCTCCAGTATAGGCCCCTTAGCACTCCGAATTTCCACTTGCAGTTCCTCCAGAAAGAGTGTATCAGAACTACTCAATCAAAAGTAAGGTTCAACTCTGTTAGCTGAATGCACAGAACAGAAAGAAGTTTCACAGAATTCTTCTGTGTAGTTTTTATTCGAAGATATTCCTTTTTCCACTATAGGCCCCCTAGCGCTACGATTTTCCCCTTGCAGTTTCTACATAAAGACTGTTTCAGAACTGCTCAAACAAAAGGAAGCTTCAACTCTGTTAGTCGAAAGCAGAGAACAGAAAGAAGTTTCACAGAATGCTTCTGTGTAGTTTTTATTCGAAGATATTCCTTTCTCCACTATAGGCCCCTTAGCGCTCCGAATGTCCACTTGCAGTTTCTACAGAAAGAGTGT
>NW_026666072.1:0-1524 GCF_009828535.3 Hylobates moloch | reverse complement strand
TGGAGGGAAGGCCACGCATGGGCTCTATGGCACTTTCTGCTAAGACTCTCATTATATGTTATAATAAATAAAAAATAAGGAAGGCGAAAGCCCCAGTTCTGCCTGGTAGAACATCAACCATTGTGGAGGCTCTGGAAAAGGCTGGAAACTGCAGCCAGAGGGGACAGCCCAGAGCCTGAGCTTGACTCTCAGGGGGAACCCCAGCAGCCCTGCTCCTGCAGCGTAACTTGAATCATCTAAGTGCGCTGACTCCTCCTCCCCCCGATCCCCACCCCCTTGAAACCTTCAAAAGGTTACGTTCTCTGAAGCTCAGTGAATATTGGCCTGGGTCCTACCACCGTTTCCTGGGCCACCTTGATGAATTGAGGATTAAAGCCAATATCTAGTCAAACTCAAAGGGCTATTAGAATGGGCTATTGTGGGACCAGAGGCCCATATGCTCATGGCGTGCAGTTTGGGGCATCCCTGCATCCCCACCACACTCGCTGGGACATGTTCAACAGGGCTGTCTGTCAGTGGAGATAGCCCATGGCCAGAGAAGTGATTAGTTTGATTTTGCGTTCAGTTTCTTTTTGGAGGGGGAGATGTGGTTTGAGGGTACCCTGGGTTCCAGTCCCAGAGCTGGGGTCAATCCCTGCTTCTGTCAGTTGCTGAGTGTGACTGGGGGGGCCTCAGGTACTTCCCGGCCCCACCCTTCGGCAAAATGCAAATGCTAGACAAGGGTTCGAGGGCCTCAGGGTGACAGTGATCGTGCTGCTTGTGAAGATCCAAGGGCCCCGAGGGATGAGGGGCTGTGTGGCAGGCCTCTAAGCCACCATTCACCTGGCTTCAGCAGAGAGGGGAGAAGGCTCCCTTTACCTGTCTGGCATACTGGACTCCCTCGGAAGATTTCACTTAAGAAATAAAACAAGAGAAGAAAAAACATCCCTCACAGTTTCTATCACTATAAAAAAATAGTTAGAAATCATCAGACTAGAAAATATGATCAGGCTGTTATGGGTCCAAACCCATGGGACTCGGATCACGCGGGCCTTGCCCAGCACCTGCAGGGGCTCCCAATGGCTTCATCTGACGTTGACTCCAGCCCCACAGTGACCGTCAGTGCCCTCTGGGTTTAGTCCCTTTGGCCTCTTCCCGAGCCTGTCTTATGGCAGGTCCCCGGGCCATCCACCCTGCCTCCCTGCCCCACAGGTCCCTGCTCTCGGCCCGGCCAACCACCCCCAGCACATCTCTGCCCATCCAAGCCCTCCTCATTCTGCAAGGCCCCACTGTCATGCCCACTTCGCCAAAAGCTTCCACTGATGCCCCCAACCCCTAGATCCTTCAAGGTGTTGGGTTCAGTGTTTCCTGCAGGTTCTACCATTTCCATCTTCAGGCATCCTTGGCAGGGATGCTCCAGAGGGTTTCTGGGAATAAAGTGCAGAAGCAGCAGTGCATGAGGCTTGGGTTCAATTCCCAGCTCTGCCAAAAGTAACCCTGGTATAAAACCATATATATATATATGGTTTTATATATACATATATA
>NW_026666071.1:0-1524 GCF_009828535.3 Hylobates moloch | reverse complement strand
CAAATGTCCTTGATTTCCTTAGTTTGAACAGTCTGTTTTTGTTTTGGGGATTTATTTTCAGATTCTTTAAGATTTTCTATGTCTGTAATTATATAATCTCTGAACAGAGACAGTTTCGCTTTTTCCTTTCAACTTGAGGTAGGCTTTCTGGGTAGTTCAGGACGTGCAGGCACTGGGTGCGTGGTGTGAGCAGCTGCACGATGCCTTGGAGAGGACACTCTTGGGGGACTGCGGCCGCTGCTCAGCTGTGACCGTTCTTATAGCACCAGCAACTGCGGCCACCATTCTTATCCAATTTCCAAAGCCACACCACAGGCCCTGTCAAGAACAAGGCGTGGAGGCTATGCCCTCTCCTGGGCACATCATCTTTCCCAAGCCCCACGATGTGGGCCCCATGGGACGCACCCCTCTGTCTGTCCAGACCTCAGTCCCACCTCCTCATTCTACACCAGAACTCTTCAGAGCCCAGTGCATGAAATGGGCTACCAAGGAAATGAGGGTAGGTTCCTGAAAGGAAACTGGCCCTGCATCTGGGAGCTAGGAGTCTGCTAATTCGCCTGGCAGCCCTGCGCAGGCCCCTGTGGCTACAGTCCACCCCATGCCCATCAGTGCCTCCTTCCTGTGCAAGCCTGGACCTCGCCCTGGGCTCAGGATGGGCTGTAGATGGAGAATGCAGGCAGGAAATTCTTTGTCTATCGGGGCCATAGTCAGGTTCTACAGTGAGTCAGGAAAAGGCCTGTGGAGGTATGGATGAGGACAATGCGTCCACCATCAACAGGAGGACACAGGTTCGACCCCTTGCAGAGGCACAGCCCCACATCACTGGGAGGCAGCCACACACACTGCCTCGCCCTCTGCTCACACAGTGCAGTTTCCACGTTCACAGCCCCAGCCAGTCACCAGGAATGCCCTGGGGGCGGCCCTTCCCCAGTGCACTCCGAGCCCTCTGCCTTGGCTGTGCGGTGAGCTCCATGCCCAGGAGATACCCACCCGTGGTCCTCCGGAAAGCAGCTGACCTGCCATGCCCTGGAACCACAAACTCCCACACATCAGCCAGCCTGCAGTGACCCTCGGATGTGTGAAGAGTGGTGGCACCCCTGTTCCCACCCCACAGATGCAATGTCTGTGGGTGACACGTGAGTACTGAGGAGTAGAGGGTAGAACTGCAGGCCCCGAGAACCACAGGAACTAGGGTGTTACACTTCGGGGCCACATAAGGAGAAGGTGTCACTGGACAGAAACAGGCCCCTCCTAGACACTGTGTGTGCCACAGTCACCTGTCATTAGCTCTCACTCTTGAGGATTCATGATTGAGGTGGTTAAAAACAGCTCCTACTCGCCCATCCAACCCCATCCTGGGTTGTTTCCACCACCCTCGGGGTTTGGGAAGAGCTGCCCTTGTCCACTGTGCTCTGTGGACCTCCCTTTAGAAGCTCACAGCTCCCTGCACTCGGCTCCATCCTGCCCCACCACACAGAAGCAAAACCATCTCCTTTCCACTGCAGGCTTTTCCAGGCCCAGGGT
>NW_026666070.1:0-1524 GCF_009828535.3 Hylobates moloch | reverse complement strand
TGGAATGGAATGGAATGGAATGCAATGGAATGGAATGGAATGCTGAAATGAAGTGTGAGCTGAGATTGGGCGACTGCACTCCAGCCTTGGTGATATAGTGAGATCCTGTCGAAAGAAAGGATTGGAATGGAATGGTATGGAGTGTAGTGGAGTGGAGGGGACAGGAGTAGAATGGAATGGGATGGAATGGAACGGAGTTTAGAGGAGTGGAGTGGCGTGGAATGGACTGGAATGGAATGGGATGGAATGGAAAGGATTGGAGTGGAGTCAAATTGGGGGGAAAAAGAAGTGCAGGAGAGGGGAGTGGAGTGGAATGGAATGGAGTGGAGTGGAGTGCAGTGGATTGGAATGGAATGGAATGGAATAGAATGGAATGGAATGGAAATTAAATGGAATGCAATGCAGTGGAGTGGAGTGGAGTGGGGAGCGTTGGATTGGAATGGAGTGGAATGGAATGTGTTGGAAGGGAATGGAGTGCAGTGGAATGAAGTTGAACGAGATGGGATTGAATGGAATGGAGAGGAGTGTAGTGAACTGGGGTGGAGTGGAGTGGAATGGAATGGAATGGAAAGAGTGGTGTGGAGTGGAGTGGAATTGAGTAGAATGGAATTGAGGGGAGTGAAGTGGAATGGAGTTGAGTGGAGTGGAGTGGGGTGGAGTGGAGTTGACTGGAAGGGAATGGAATGGAATGGAAGGGAATTCTGAATGAAATGATAGCTGAGAGTGTTCCACTGCATTCCAGCCTGGGTGACAGAGTGAGATCCTGTCGAAAGAAAGGAATAGAATGGAACGGAATGGAGTGGAGTGGAGTGGAGTGGAGTAGAGGGGAATGGAGGGGAGTGTAATGGGATGGAATTGAATGGATTTTATTGGAGTGGAGAGGAATGGAGCGGAGTGGAGTGAAATGGAGTGGAATTGAATGGAATGGAATGGAACAGAGTGGAGTGGAATTGATTGCAGCGGACTTGAAAGGAATGGAATTGAATGGAATGGTGAAATCCAATGTGAGCTGAGATTGTGCCACTGCACTGCAGCCTGGGTGAGAGAGTGAGATCCTGTCGAAAGAAAGGAATGGAATGGTTTGTGGTGGAGTGGAGAGTAGACGAGTGTAGTTGATTGGAGTGGATGCGAGTGGAGTGGACTGGAGTGGACTGGAGTGGAGTGGAGTGGAATGGAATGGATTGGAATGGGATGGAATGGAATGGAGTCGAGTGGATTGGAGTGGAAAGGAGTGGAATGGAATGGGAAGGAACAGAATAGATCGAAGTGGAACTTGGTGGAGTGGAGTGGAGTGAAGTACAGTCAAAACGAATGGAATGGAATGGAGTGGAGTGGAGTGGATGGGAGTGGAGTGGAGTTGACTGAAATGAAATGGAGTGGAATGGAATGGAGTGGAGTGGATTGGAATTTAGTGGAATGGAATGGAATGGAATGGAATGGAATGGAATGGAATTGAATGGAATGGAATGAAGTGGAGTGGAGTGGAGTGGAGTGCAATGGAGTGGAGCAGGGTGGAGTGGATTG
>NW_026666069.1:0-1524 GCF_009828535.3 Hylobates moloch | reverse complement strand
TCATGTTGTGGCATGTGTTTGTACTTCACACTTTTATGGCTGAATAATATTCCATTGTATTGATATCCTACTTTCTTGAGTTAAAGTTTCTCAAAAAGTGCTGGGATTGCAGGAGTGAGCCACCGTGCCTGGCCTGGTTTTGCTTTTGAAGTTGGCTTCAGCAGTGAGTCTTTCCTGGTCAGGAGGCACAGAAAGTAAAATGGACTCTTTCTCATCATTTTCCCCTAAGGTTAGTCTTTTATGGAACACAGGATGTGCACAGGCTTGAGCTCCTCTGTGTCTTAAGGCAATGTAAGGAAACACATCCAAATGAACCAGTTATTTCAAATTCTGGCAGAACACTACCCTTTGCACCTGCCAGGCTAACCTGGGCTGTCATTTGCACTGCTGGGCTGGCCTGGTCACCTATGCGGACAGTCTTACCAATGCTCTCTCTCCTAATCTGCAAGTACAAACCTGCTGAGTGACTCAACCTGTTTCCTGTGTGAGCCTAGGGCAAATAAGAGAAGCAGCTGTTTGTCCACACCTAGAAACTTGTTCCTGTCTTCACTGAGACTTTTGGAATCGGATGACAAAAACTGTTTGTAACCTGTATGTTTCGATCACCCTTGTTGCTTTCCTGCTGACCATCAGCCACAGTGGGCCTCCAGTACTGCGTGAGCATCTGCTGTATACCCTGTGGATATCAACTTGCTCCATCCACACATGGACCTTAAGAGGCTGACATGGTTTGGATCTGTGTCCCTATGCAAATATCATATTCAATTATAATCCTCAATGTTGGAGGTCCGGCCTGGTGGGAGGGGATTAGATCATGGGGGCAGTTTCTAATTTAATAGCATCCCCTTGGGTGCTGTTCTCATAATAGTAAGTGAGTTCTCATGAGATCTAATTGTTTAAAAGCATTTAGCACCTCCCTTCTTATTCTCTCTTGTTCCTGCTTGGGGTCATGTGAAGTGTCAGCTCCCCCTTTGCCTTCTGCCATGATTGTAAGTTTCCTGAGCCCTCCCCAGAAGCTGATGCCACCATGCTTCCTTTACAGTCTGTGGAACTGTGAGCCGATTAGACCTCTTTTCTTTATAAAGTACCCAGTTTCATGTATTTCTTTATAGCAGTGCAAGAACGAACTAATACAGAAGCAGAGGCCATTCTCCCCAAGGTACAGCTGCTCTTATTTGTAGGTAATGTGCCCAGAGTCACCCACCAGTGGGATCTGAACACCGGTCATCTAAGAGGGTGGCTTAGACATCAGTCTTCAAAAAGAAGTCCTGAACTTCACACACTGGTGGTGGGGAGGTAAAAGTGTGTAGCCACCTTGGAAAACAGTTTGCCAGTTTCTCAAAAAGTTAAAAATAGAGTTACCATGTGACTCAGCAATTCCACTCCTAGGTACATACCCAAGAGAAATGAAAAGAAATGTCCATAAAAACCTGTACTTGAATATTTATTGTGACACTTTTCACAATAGCAAAAAAAGTGGAAACAATTCAAATGCCCATAAACTGATAAATGGATAAAGAAAAT
>NW_026666068.1:0-1524 GCF_009828535.3 Hylobates moloch | reverse complement strand
AAACCCTGTCTCTACTAAAAATACAAAAATTAGCCGGGCCTGGAGGCGCGCACCTGTAATTCCAACTACTAGGGAAGGGCTGAGGCAGGAGAATTGCTTGAACCTGGGAGGCAGAGGTTGCAGTGAGCCGAGATCGCGCCCCTGCACTCCATCCTGAGCAACAGAGCAAGACCCCGTCTCACACACACAAAAAAAGACCGTGGAGACCAAGGTTCTTTTGAATCTTATCGCGGCTGCCCTTAGAGACAAAAGATGACAAATGTTTCCTATTCGGGTCTTTAGAAGGTGCTAGACTCTCAGTGAATCTCTTCGGGATTGGGAGGGCCTGGAAGAAAAAGATCTACGTTACTAGGACTCTTGACAGATGCATTTCCCCCACAAAGGACGCTTTGCAGGGCCATTTCAAAATATGGCAAAGAAACATGATTTGGGGAAAATATTTTGACTTTCTTCTTTGTCATATAATGTTATGCCAGAGTCAGATTGGAAAGTAAGTCACGATATATAGGGTTAAAGAAAACCCATCTGTCTCTGAAGACGGTCCCGCTGAGCCCTGGTGGACGTGAATCCACTAGGAAAGCTCAACCCAGCACAGCTCTCTAAGTCAGCATCCCAGTAAATGCGCATGGAGAGGGGGTTGGGCCAGGGCCACACAGAGCCTCAGGTCCAACATCTGCCAAACAAGACACCAGCTGTGTGTAGCCACAGCCCCTTCGTGAAACTCTTGGGACCCAGTGTGCTTTGGAACTCGGAATTTTCCCAAACTCTGAAAAGTCGATTCTGCACATATACTATGGTTCTATTCCATCCCATCTCCGGAGGGTAGGCAGCAAAGTGTGTGCGGGTCCACACTGGCCATCAGTAGCCTCAGGCCAATTGCGTCATATTTTACAACCAAGGAGTTTCTTAAAAATGTACTTTCTGACCGGGCGCGGCGGCTCATGCCTGTGATCCCAGCACTTTGGGAGGGCCCGCCACTCTAACTAGGTGAACTCTCCCTCACCCGAGGCTCCAGCCAGCTTCCACCTCCCGGCCACTCCTGGTTTATCCATTCTACTTCACGGCCACACCTCTGACTGCGCTTTGAGGGCTGCACCAGCTGTGTGAGCATCTCACGTGCTCGTCCGACCGACCTGGGTTTCTCAGCCCCCTGCTTCTGAATTATCTGCTCCCATCACCTGCAGGCTTTCGTGCGCCTAACAAGGCAACGTTTGTTCACCAGACCCATTCTTCCTGGACCACCCCAAAACTTGTCTCCATCACCCCCACAAACCCCAAGCACCCTCTTCCTTTCTGTAGCTCAGAATGCCGTCCAGGCCTCCGTCATCCAGCCCTTGTGGTACTATACCGGGAAGGGGTCCTGATCCAGACCCCAAGAGAGGGGTTCCCCATCTCACACAAGAAAGAATTTGAGGTGAATCTATAGAGGAAAGTGAAAGCAAGTTTACTAGGAAAGCAAAGGAATGGCTACTCCCCATGCAGAGCAGCAGCTTAGGCTGTCTCACTAAGAATACTTATGGTTAT
>NW_026666067.1:0-1525 GCF_009828535.3 Hylobates moloch | reverse complement strand
AAAATTCGTCTTGAGGTTTAGACCCTAGAATATAACCAAGACCATTTATGTCAAGCTCATTTCAGGTTCAGATGGTGAGGAATTCAACCTCTTGATTGAAGGATTAAAAAAAGAATACTATTGAATTTCTTCAGTCTATCATAGGTGGTGAAGTCAAAAGATCACCCAAATTTGTTTAAATATAAGCTGGAGATGCAGTATAACTTTTTGTTATTCATTATTATCTTCAGTATTATGCACCCTATTACGGGATTACTTTTGTTGTTGTTGTTGTTGTTTTTTTGAGATGGAGTCTCGCTCTGTCGCCCAGGCTGGAGTGCAGTGGCGCAATCTCGGCTCACTGCAAGCTCCGCCTCCCGGGTTCACGCCATTCTCCTGCCTCAGCCTCTCCGAGTAGCTGGGACTACAGGCGCCCGCCACCGCGCCCGGCTAATTTTTTTTTTTTTTGTATTTTTAGTAGAGACGGGGTTTCACCGTGGTCTCGATCTCCTGACCTCGTGATCCACCCGCCTCGGCCTCCCAAAGTGCTGGGATTACAAGCGTGAGCCACCGCGCCCGGCCACGGGATTACTTTTGTGATGGT
Source organism: Hylobates moloch (assembly GCF_009828535.3). Classification (NCBI taxonomy): domain Eukaryota; kingdom Metazoa; phylum Chordata; class Mammalia; order Primates; family Hylobatidae; genus Hylobates; species Hylobates moloch. Next base: position 942 of record NW_026666067.1, on the reverse strand, counting down.
TGATATACAACATCAAATTGATTTTCCCTGTTCAGTCAATTTTTAACTTCTTGGAGACCAATACAGAGTTCCCCAAAATACTTACATACACAGGGAGGCTCCAGATCCCCCCACTGCACCCTGGGTCCCTTCTCGTCCTGCCGTGAGCCTCCTGAAATATTCCAAGTCCCGCCTGTCTCCTCCAGTGACAGGAAAGGCTAGCCGGGGACAATGCCATTGGCTGCGTCAGCCTTGAGAAAGATGCACAATTTCCCTCGGAGGCCCAGCAAACTCATGCTGGCCCGTAAGGCTCATGAGAGAGCCCTCCATCGGTACCTAAAATTACTCTAAGTCCACTCAGTGAACCAGAGTCCTGGAACCGCTCTTGCCTTCCTGGAAAGATTGGAGAAAGCATTACCGCCTGCCCAAGTGTCTTCAGAATTTTCTATCTCAGCTCAAAGTCTACAACTATTATTGTGAAAACTGAAGTGCAGGTCAGCCTGACTGAGCCTTTGGAAGGCGTGAACAAGTTCCCTTGAGGACCCAGAAGCTTAGGGGCTTGCCTGAAGACCCACGAAGGCTGTCCTTGGCCCACCAGGGCCACCACAACATTGTCTAAGCCTACTGGGGGACCAAGAACAACTCTTGCCATTCGAGAAAGGCTGGAGGAAGCATTAACACAAACTTAGGAGTCCTCAGAATTTTCTACCTCAGCTCAGAGCCGGAACCGCCGTTACTGAAAACAGGAGCACCACGGACACCCTAGGCCCTGCACAGAGATAGAGACCAGAACGTAACTTTTGAGGAGGATAAGATTTGCCTCATAGGGTAGGATTCATATCCCAGCTGAGAACTTTGTAGCTGTATGATATTAGCAACTTTACTTTGCGTCTTTATTTTAAAATGCAAAGAAGATAATATTAGTGACTACCTCAAAGTTTGCCCTAAGGATTAAATGTAATG
>NW_026666066.1:0-1525 GCF_009828535.3 Hylobates moloch | reverse complement strand
ATAAGTACAAAGGCTGCACCCCTGTGTCCTGGAGCCATAAGTGCTTTGAGATCCTGGGACCCACGTGTGCCCTGGGAGATGAGTCCTTTATCCAGGCCAAAGCTTTCCCTTTTTAGCTTCCAGCAGCAGCCCTGCTCTGCACTCAATAACTGTCCTGGGTGTCCTTCAGCGACTGGCAGAGAACTAGGAGGCTGCTTGGGCCCCCGGGGATGTGGTGCTCCCCAAGATAGGGGTTCTGTATCATCCAAATCTGGGCTTGGCCTAGAGCAGCGCAAGTCCAGCCAGAACCTTCTCCTGGCTTCCCCCAAGCCCACCCTACCACACCTTCCGTTTATCCGTGCAAACTTAGGGGGAGGACAGGTCTTGATGGGAGGTGCATCTCCATTCCAGGGCCAGCCAGGGAGACAAAATCTGAGCAAGAAACCTCTCCCCACCCCGGTGGTCTTGGTCACTATCAGATCACTACCTGGTCTCTCCTCCCAGCCCTCTTCCCAGAAGGAGGAGGACCTACTTGCTGCCTACCTAGGATGATGGAGAGAAGCCAGACTCCTAAGTTCTGGGGGTCCGGAGCGGGTGCCTGGGCCTCGAGACAGGGGCCGCCTATGCCCCCCACTCAGTGAGGGTTGCCTGTACCTGGAGGCGGGGTGGACGTACAGCCGCCCCCGGGTAGCCGGGGCCAGGCCTGGCCAGCCAGGCGGGCGCTGACCGGGGGCGTCCCCGTTCTAAGGCGGCGGCGGGAGGAGGCGGCGCGGGCTGGGCCCCGGGCGGCTGCCAGGGCAACCAGGGAATTTGCGGCCGGGCCATACCACTCGCGGCGCGGCAGGGGCGGCCGGCCAGGCCCCGCTGGGCGCAGGCCTATGGAGGGCGGAACCCTGGAGCCCCCAGGGGAGGGCACGGCGCAGGTACGAGCACGGGAGGCTTGGAGGTGGACCCTGCCCAGGACAGGAAAGCTCCCCAGCCCCTGGGAGTGCGCACACCACCACTGAGTCCTTGGGGTTCTGAGCACGGTGCAGGGGAGATCCCGGTGGCTGTTCCCCCAACCCATCTGCACGCACCCACACACCTACCCTTGGCGCCGGCGCTCACCTCTCCCGGGGCCGGGGAGCCGGCGCCCCTGCTCTGGCCTGGAGAGCAGGGCCCGGGGCCGGGACGGCGGGAGCGGGGGCGTCTCCCGCTGGTTGCGCAGCGCCATCTGCCTCTGCAACAGCAGCACCTCCCGCTGGGACTCGCGCAGCAGCCCATGGAAGTCCCACACCTGGAGCCACTGGGGACCCTCCTGAGGTTAGGGGACAGGGACAGGGAGGGGAACCAGGCCTAACCCTTGCTTGTCCCATGCCATCCCCTGCAGAGCCCTTCGCCTTGCTGGAGGGGCTCCGATGCGCGGGACTGTGCACACCCTCCCATGCGTACATGCCTGGTTACATGTGCATGCGTATGTGGCCACATGCTCCCGCAAGCCCCTATGCGGTCATTCTCAGTAACTTATTGCTTGGGTGCTCTCAGTGTGCCCAGCGCTGTGCTAAAT
>NW_026666065.1:0-1525 GCF_009828535.3 Hylobates moloch | reverse complement strand
AAGGGGAACATCACACTCTGGGGACTGTTGTGGGTTGGGGGGAGGGGGGAGGGACAGCATTAGGAGATATACCTAATGCTAAATGACGAGTTAATGGGTGCAGGAAATCAACATGTCACATGGATACATATGTAACAAACCTGCACATTGTGCACATGTACCCTAAAACCTAAAGTATAATAAAAAAAAAAAAATGTCAGAGGTGCTGTCAGACTTCCAGAGCCACTATTGTAGTCAGAACATTCTAGTTTTGATGAGCCATAGCTGGGAGACCACTGTGATATTTCTTCCTCATATTTTCTTAACCCTATAACACCTTTAAAAACTTTAGCATGCCTCTATTCCTTGGAATTAGAAAAAGACTGTTATACGATATATATATATATACATATAGAGAGAGAGACTCACTCACTCATTTTAACCCTTCCCTTACACACTTTGGCCCACAATTTCTTTCTTAGGGGAAAAGACAGAGTAGAGAATGCTTCCAATATACCAGTAGCATGATACTGGCACACTGCAACCTCCAACTCCCGGGTTCAAACAATTCTCCTGCCACAGCCTCCCAAGTAGCTGGGATTACAGCCACGTGCCAATATACCTGGCTAATTTTTGCATTTTTAGTAGAGATGGGGTTTCATCATGTTGGCCAGGCTGGTCTGTAACTCCTAACCTCAAGTAATCTGCCAAACTCAGCCTCCTAAAGTGCTGGGATTACGGACATGAGCCACTGTGCCTGGCCTCCGTTACACAATATTAAGCAACTATAAGAAAGCAAAAGATAGGGTACAAAGAGAATATGGTAAAAAAAAAAAAAAAAATGTGATCAGAGCTTACAAATTGGCTGAGCCAGGGAAGAGAGGAGGAGGTTAACAGGAGTGATCTCAAAACTTGAGAGACAGAAGGGAGGGGTGGGGGTGGGGGCAGCACACACAGGCCAGAGATGGAGTGCCAACTCCATTTTATCTCTACTTTTTATTTTCTGAAGGGTCATTGACATATAGCACAGGTTTTCTGCAATGATATCTTATTTGGTCCTGGCCAAATCTTAAAATTTGGTTCAAATTCTCCTTCCTTTCAGTAATACTCATGGGAGGTCATGTTCAGCTTACCACCTTTCCTCAAATCACCTTTGGACTAATCAAACACAGACTTCCTTCCAGTCAACAAATCTAACAATATTTCCACTTATTTGAATGCATTCAGTTAAGTCAACACTGATTAGGATAGTGTTTTCTTGTCCAACATACCTTATATGGGCCCAAGCTCATCAGATTGACCACTAAAAAAAACTACAACTCAAAGTTGTATTTTTCTATTTATTTTGAAGTTTTTAAATATAAAAATGTATCAGTTTTAAAATTTCATTTATGGAACATAAGATTATTGGAATTATTATCTCCCTTTTCATCAATCAAAATCTAATTCATGGCTGGGTGCAGTGGTTCATACACTTTGGGAGGCTGATGTGGGTGGATCACCTGAGGTCAGGAGTTCGAGACTAGCCTGGCCAACATGGTGAGAC
>NW_026666064.1:0-1525 GCF_009828535.3 Hylobates moloch | reverse complement strand
ACAGCCCTTCATGCTAAAAACTCTCAATAAATTAGGTATTGATGGGACATATCTCAAAACAATAAGAGCTATTTATGACAAACCCACAGCCAATATCATACTGAATGGGCAAAAACTGGAAGTATTCCCTTTGAAAACTGGCACAAGACAGGGATGTCCTCTCTCACCACTCCTATTCAACATGGTGTTGCAAGTTCTGGCCAGGGCAATCAGGCAGGAGAAGGAAATAAAGGGTATTCAATTAGGAAAAGAGGAAGTCAAATTGTCCCTGTTTGCAGATTACATGATTGTATATTTAGAAAACCCCATTGTCCCAGCCCAAAATCTCCTTAAGCTGATAAGCAACTTCTGCAAAGTCTCAGGATACAAAATCAGTGTGCAAAAATCACAAGCATTCTTACACACCAATAACAGACAAACAGAGAGCCAAATCATGAGTGAATTCCCATTCACAATTGCTTCAAAGAGAATAAAATATCTGGGAATCCAGCTTACAAGGGATGTGAAGGACCTCTTCAAGGAGAACTACAAACCACTGCTCAATGAAATAAAAGAGGACAGAAACAAATGGAAGAACATTCCATGCTCAAGGATAGGAAGAATCAATAGTGTGAAAATGGCCATATTGCCCAAGGTAATTTATAGATTCAATACCATCCCCATCAAGCTACTAATGACTTTCTTCACAGAATTGGAAAAAACTACTTTAAAGTTCATATGGAACCAAAAAAGAGGCCGCATTGCCAAGACAATCCTAAGCCAAAAGAACAAAGCTGGAGGCATCATGCTACCTGACTTCAAACTATACTACAAGGCTACTGTAACCAAAACAGCTGGTACCAAAACAGAGATATAGACAAATGGAACAGAACTGAGCCCTCAGAAATAATACCACACATCTATAACTATCTGATCTTTGACAAACCTGACAAAAACAAGAAATGGGGAAAGGATTCCCTATTTAATAAATGGTGCTGGGAAAACTGGCTAGCCATATGTAGAAAGCTGAAACTGGATCCCTTCCTTACACCTTATACTAAAATTAATTCAAGATGGATTAAAGACTTAAATCCTAGACTTAAAACCATAAAAACCCTAGAAGAAAACCTAGGCAATACCATTCAGGACATAGGCATGGGCAAGGACTTCATGTCTAAAACACCAAAAGCAATGGCAACAAAAGTCAAAATTGACAAATGGGATCTAATTAAACTAAAGAGCTTCTGCACAGCAAAAGAAACTACCATCAGAGTGAACAGGCAACCTACAGAATGGGAGAAAATTTTTGCAATCTACTCTTCTGACAAAGGGCTAATATCCAGAATCTACAATGAACTCAAACAAACTTACAAGCAAAAAACAAACAATGCCATCAAAAAGTGGTCGAAGGACATGAACAGACACTTCTCAAAAGCAGACATCTATGCAGCCAACAGACACATGAAAAAATGCTCATCACCACTGGCCATCAGAGAAATGCAAATCAAAACCACAATGAGATACCATCTCACACCAGTTAGAATGG
>NW_026666063.1:0-1526 GCF_009828535.3 Hylobates moloch | reverse complement strand
GCAGAATTCTTCTGTGTAGTTTTTGTTTGAAGATATTCCTTTTTCCACCACAGGCCCCTTAGCGCTCCGAATATCCGCTTGCAGTTTCTACAGAAAGTGTGTTGCCAAACTCCTCAATCAGAAGTAAGTTTCAACTCCGTTAGTAGAGTGCACAGAACAAAAAGAAGTTTGGCAGAATGCTTCTGTGTATTTTTTATTTGAAGATATTACTTTTACCCCCACAGGCCACTTAGCGCTTTGAATTTCCACTTGCATTTTCCACATAAAGAGAGTTTCAGAACTTCTCAATGAAAATTATCTTTCAACTCTGTTAGTTGAACGCACAGAATAGAAAGAAGTTTGTTAGAATTCTTCTGTGTATTGTTTATTAGAAGATATTCCTTTTTCCACTATACGCTCCTTAGCGCTCTGAATGTCCGCTTCCAGTATCTACAGAAAGTGTGTTTCAAAACTCCTCAATCAAAAATAAAGTTCAAAACTGCTAGTTGAATGCACAGAACAGAAAGAAGTTTGGCAGCATGCCTCTGTGTTGTTTTTATTTCAAGATATTCCTTTTCAACTATAGGCCCCTTAGCTCTCTGAATGTCCACTTGCAGTTTCTACAGAAAGAGAGTTTCAGAACTTCTCAATCTAAAGTAAGGTTCAACTCTGTTAGTTGAATACACAGAATACAAAGAAGTTTGGTAGAATTCTTTTGTGTAGTTTTAATTTGAAGAAATTTTTTTTCCACTATAGGCCCATTAGCGCTCCTTATCTCCGCTTCTAGTTTCTATAGAAAGTGTGTTTCAAAACTCCTGAATCAAAAGTAAGATTCAACTCTGCTAGTTGAATGTACGGAACAGAAAGAAGTTAGCCAGAATCCTTCTGTGTAGTTTTTATTTGAAGATATTCCTTATTCCAATATAGGCCCCATAGTCCTCCGAATGTCCGCTTGCAGTTTCTACAGAAAGAGAGTTTCAGAACTTCTCAATCAAAGGTAAGGTTCAACCCTGTTAGTGAAATACACAGAACAGAAAGAAGTTTCGCAGAATGCTTATGTGTAGTTTTTATTTCAAGATATTCCTTTTTTCACTTGTAGGCCCATTGGCGCTCCGAATATCCGCTTACAGTTTCTACAGAAAGAGACTTTGTGTACTTCTCATCCAAAAGTAAGGTTCAACTCTTTTAGATGAATGCACAGAACCGAAAGAAGTTTGGAAGAATGCTTCTGTGTAGTTTTTATTTGAAGATATTCCTTTTTCCACTATAAGCCGCTTTGCGCTCCGAATGTCTGCTTCCAGTTTATACAGAAAGTGTGTTTCAGAAATTCTCAACAAAAGTAAGGTTCAACTCTGTTAGTTGAATGCACAGAACAGAAAGAAGTTTGGCAGAATGCTTCTGTGTAGTTTTAATTTGAAGAAATTCCTTTTTCCACTATAGGCACATTAGCGCTCCGTATCTCCGCTTCTAGTTTCTATAGAAAGTGTGTTTCAAAACTCCTGAATCAAAAGTAAGATTCAACTCTGCTAGTTGAATCTACGGAACAG
>NW_026666062.1:0-1526 GCF_009828535.3 Hylobates moloch | reverse complement strand
TTTTTGTATTTTTAGTAGAGACGGGGTTTCACTATGTTGGTTGGCCAAGCTGGTCTCGAACTCCTGACCTCAAGTGATCTGCCTGCCTCAGCCTCCCAAAGTGCTGGGATTACAGGCGTCAGCCACTGCTCTTAGCCTTTTTTTAAATTTTTGTTTTTTTGAGATGGAGTAATGCTCTGTCACCCAGGCTGGAGTGCAGTCATGCGATCTCGGCTCATTGCAACTTCTGCCCCCCAGGTCCAAGTGATTCTCTCGCCTCAGCCTCCTGAGTAGCTGGGATTACAGGCGTGTGCCACCATGCCTGGCTAATTTTTCTATTTTTAATAGAGACGGGGTTTCATCATGTTGGCCAGGCTGGTCTGGAACTCCTGACCTCAATTGATCCGCCCACCTCAGCTTCCCAAAGTGTTGGGATTACAGGCGTGAGCCACCGCGTCTGGCGTGTATTTTTATTTTCTAAATCTGGCAACTCTACCCAGGATCCCTATTACCAGCTGAGGGAGCAAAGAGGATTTGGGAATTTTGGATGAATTTTCGACCACAAAGGGTGGAACAATAAGAAGCTTCTGCTCAACCCCTATTAACTCAGGAAATCCAGGGTTTTTTTTAGGGAATTAAGCTAACTGGCCAATTTTCTTGCCCATTTATGTTAATCAAAGTTTTGCTGTGCTTCTAGAACCTTGGCAAACTTTCCTTCCCATATATTTGCCAGTGACATTGAGTTTGTGCTAATGAGGCCCTCTGCTGTCTGCAGAGAGAAGGGCAAGTCCATAAATCTAGAGGCTGTAGCAAATTTATCTGCAGAGGAACAAGGTGGATTAGGAGTTCCTAAATTACGTTCAATTATGAGAGTAGCTGATCCCAAAACTTTGGGGAACTGTAATGCCCTAGATCTGTTTAATTTCAAGATACTGTATCCTCACAGAAATGTGACATAGTTTGAAAATGAAGGATATCTCAAACTGTATTTGGACATTTGGTGACAAGCTCTCCCAGCAACCCCCAAATTGGGGTACTGGGAGCCATCTCAGGACTTCACTGAGGCAGGCCTGGGCATAGCAGTCAGTGGCATTTGCCAAAGAGAAGAAAGGGCTCACAGAGGCCGAGCTAGGACGTGCACCTGTGCTAGCCCAGAACCCTCCAGGGCCCTTACTCCACCATACTGAGAGGGAAGTAGAATAGTGTTCAAACTATGGGGCCAAGTGAACCTCAACCCGTAGAGAGGGGCTGGCTTTCCCATCATCATTGCTTTCTGCTCCATCCAGGCCTTTGCTGATGGAGTCCTGAGTAGGGGCACAAAGGGAGGCACAGAGAGGCGGTGGGAGCTGTCACACCGCATACTCCCAGGAAGTACTGAGAAGGACACCACTCGCGGTACAGCCACTCCTCCCTGGAGCTTTTCCTTCCCTCCCTTCAACCCAGGAGAACAAACTTACACAAAGTACTTACTCCCTAGTCCTCCCCTGAAGGGAAGAAGGAAGGGAACTAACACTTACTGAGTGCCAGGAACCTTATCAGGTAATTTA
>NW_026666061.1:0-1526 GCF_009828535.3 Hylobates moloch | reverse complement strand
CCAACACCAGAATATAGAACACTCCACCAACAACAGAATATAGAACACTCCACCCAACAACAGAATACAGAACACGCCACCCAACAACAGTAGAACACACCACCCAACAACAGAATATAGAACAATCCACCCAACAATACAATACAGAACACTACATCAAAAATGGAATATAGAACACACCACCCAACAACAGAATATAGAACACGCCACCCAACAACAGAATATAGAACACTCCACCAACAACAGAATATAGAACAATCCACCCAACAACAGAATATAGAACAATCCACCCAACAACGGATATAGAACACACCACGCAACAACAGAATATACAACACACCACCCAACAACAGAATATAGAACAATCCACCCAACAACAGAATATAGAACACGCCACCCAACAACAGAATATACAACACGCCACCCAACAACAGAATATAGAACACTCCACCAACAACAGAATACAGAACACTCCACCCAACAACAGAATATAGAACACTCCACCCAGCAAGAGAATATAGAACATGCCACCCAACAACAGAATATACAACACTCCACCCAACAACAGAATATACAACACTCCACCCAACAACAGAATATAGAACACTCCACCAACAACAGAATATAGAACACTCCACCAACAACAGAATACAGAATACGCCACCCAACAACAGAATATAGAACACTCTACCCAGCAAGAGATTATAGAACATGCCACCCAACAAAAGAATATACAACACTCCACCCAACAACAGAATATACACCAACAACAGAATATAGAACACTCCACCAACAACAGAATATAGAACACTCCACCCAACAACAGAATACAGAACACGCCACCCAACAACAGTAGAACACACCACCCAACAACAGAATATAGAACAATCCACCCAACAATACAATACAGAACACTACATCAAAAATGGAATATAGAACACACCACCCAACAACAGAATATAGAACACGCCACCCAACAACAGAATATAGAACACTCCACCAACAACAGAATATAGAACAATCCACCCAACAACAGAATATAGAACAATCCACCCAACAACGGCTATAGAACACACCACGCAACAACAGAATATACAACACACCACCCAACAACAGAATATAGAACAATCCACCCAACAACAGAATATAGAACACGCCACCCAACAACAGAATATACAACACGCCACCCAACAACAGAATATAGAACACTCCACCAACAACAGAATACAGAACACTCCACCCAACAACAGAATATAGAACACTCCACCCAGCAAGAGAATATAGAACATGCCACCCAACAACAGAATATACAACACTCCACCCAACAACAGAATATACAACACTCCACCCAACAACAGAATATAGAACACTCCACCAACAACAGAATATAGAACACTCCACCAACAACAGAATACAGAACACGCCACCCAACAACAGAATATAGAACACTCTACCCAGCAAGAGATTATAGAACATGCCACCCAACAACAGAATATACAACACTCCACCCAACAACAGAATATACA
>NW_026666060.1:0-1526 GCF_009828535.3 Hylobates moloch | reverse complement strand
GATGGTCTTTACAATTTGGCATGTTTTTGCAGTGGCTGGTACCGGTTGTTCCTTTCCATGTTTAGTGCTTCCTTCAGGAGCTCTTTTAGGGCAGGCCTGGTGGTGACAAAATCACTCAGCGTTTGCTTGTCTGTAAAGTATTTTATTTCTCCTTCACTTATGAAGCTTAGTTTGGCGGGATAGCAAATTCTGGGTTGAAAATTCTTTTCTTTAAGAATGTTGAATATCGGCCCCCACTCTCTTCTGGCTTGTAGAGTTTCTGCTGAGAGATCAGCTGTTAGTCTGATGGGCTTCCCTTTGTGGGTAACCCGACCTTTCTCTCTGGCTGCCCTTAACATTTTTTCCTTCATTTCAACTTTGGTGAATCTGACAATTATGTGTCTTGGAGTTGCCCTTCTCGAGGAGTATCTTTGTGGCGTTCTCTGTATTTCCTGAATCTGAATGCTGGCCTGCCTTGCTAGATTGGGGAAGTTCTCCTGGATAATATCTTGCAGAGTGTTTTCCAACTTGGTTCCATTCTCCCCATCATTTTCAGGTACACCAATCAGACGTAGGTTTGGTCTTTTCACATAGTCCCAAATTTCTTGGAGGCTTTGTTCATTTCTTTTTATTCTTTTTTCTCTAAACTTCCCTTCTCTCTTCATTTCATTCATTTCATCTTCCATCAGCGATACCCTTTCTTCCAGTTGATCGCATCTGCTACTGAGGCTTCTGCAATCTTCGCGTAGTTCTCGAAACTTGGCTTTCAGCTCCATCAGCTCCTTTAAGCCCTTCTCTCCATTGGTTATTCTAGTTATCCATTCTTCTAATTTTTTTTCAAAGTTTTTAACTTCTTTGCTATTGTTTTGAATTTCCTCTCGTAGCTCAGAGTAGTTTGATCGTCTGAAGCCTTCTTCTCTCAACTCATCAAAGTCATCCTCCATCCAGCTTTGTTCCGTTGCTGGTGAGGAACTGCGTTCCTTTGGAGGAGGAGAGGTGCTCTGTTTTTTAGAGTTTCCAGTTTTTCTGCTCTGTTTTTTCCCCATCTTTGTGGTTTTATCTACTTTTTGTCTTTGATGATGGTGATGTACAGATGGGTTTTTGGTGTGGATGTCCTTTCTGTTTGTTAGTTTTCCTTCTACCAGACAGGACCCTCAGCTGCAGGTCTGTTGGAGTTTACTAGAGGTCCACTCCAGACCCTGTTTGGCTGGGTGTCAGCAGCGGTGGCTGCAGAACAGCGGATTTTCGTGAGACCACAAATTCAGCTGTCTGATAGTTCCTCTGAAAGTTTTGTCTCAGAGGAGTACCCGGTTGAATGAGGTGTCAGTCTGACCCTACTGGGGGGGTGCCTCCCAGTTAGGCTGCTCAGGGGTGAGGGACCCACTTTAGGAGGCAGTCTGTCCGTTCTCAGATCTCCAGCTGCGTGCTGGGAGAACCACTACTCTCTTCAAAGCTGTCAGTCAGACAGGGACCTTTAAGTCTGTGGAGGTTCTTGCTGAGTTTTTGTTTGTCTGTGCCCTGCCCCCAGAGGTGGAGCCTACAGAGGC
>NW_026666059.1:0-1526 GCF_009828535.3 Hylobates moloch | reverse complement strand
TCCTGCCTCAGCCCTCCTTCACGCCTGATAGCTGAACCCGGTAGTTGAATCCTGAGTAGCTGGGATTACAGGCGCCCTCTACCATGCCCAGCTAATTTTTTGTAGCTTTAGTAGAGACAAGGTTTCACCACGTTGGCCAGGCTGGTCACGATCTCCTGACCTCATGGTCCTCCCACCTCGGCCTCCCAAAGTGTTGGGATTACAGGCGTGAACCATTACATTCAGAGAATGGGCTTTTTTTTTTTTTTTTTTGGTCTCTGTTGCCCAGGCTGGAGTGCCGTTGCACGATCTCAGCTCACTGCAACCTCCGCCTCCCAGGTTCAAGTGATTTTCCTGCCTCAGCCTCCCAAGTACCTGGGATTACAGGCACCTGCCACCACGCCCAGCTAATTTTTTGTATTTTTAGTAGACACGGGGTTTCTTTTTTTTTTTTTTTTTTGAGACGGAGTCTCACTCTATTGCCCAGGCTGGAGTGCAGTGGTGCAATCTCGGCTCACTGCAAGCTCCGCCACCCGGGTTCACGCCATTCTCCTGCCTCAGCCTCTCCGAGTAGCTGGGACTACAGGCGCCCGCCACCACGCCTGGCTAATTTTTTTTGTATTTTTAGTAGAGACGGGGTTTCACCATGTTAGTCAGGCTGGTCTCGAACTCCTGACTGCGGGATCCACCCACCTCGGCCTCCCAAAGTGCTGGGATTACAGGCGTGAGCCACCGCGCCCGGCCAACACGGGGTTTCAACATGTTGGCTAGGCCAGTCTGAAACTCCTGAGCTCAGGCAATCCTCCCACTTCGACTTCCCAAAGTGTTGGGATTACAGGCATGAGCCACTGTGACTGGCTGGTATTTTTATTTCTGAAAAACAAAACAAAACAAAACAAAAAAAACCAGACATGGGATTTTGATAGGGATTGTATTGAATTTGCAGATCATTTTGGGTAGTATTACCTTCCAAATAATGTAAAGTCTTTTTTTTTTTTTTTGACACAGAGTCTTGCTCTATCACTCAGACTGGAATGCAGTGGCATGGTCTTGGCTCACTGCAACCTCCACCTCCTGGGTTCAAGCGATTCTCCTGCCTCAGCCTCCTGAGTAGCTGGGACTACAAGTGCATGCCACCACGCCTGGCTAATTTTTTTTTTTGTATTTTTAGTAGAGATGGGATTTTACCATGTTGGCCAGGCTGGTCTCAAACTCCTGACCTCAGGTGATTTGCCTGCCTTGGCCTCCCAAAGTGGTGGGATTACAGATATGAGCCACTGTGCCAGCTTTTTTTTTTTTTTTTTTTGAGATGGAGTCTTGCTCTGTCACCCAGGCTGGGGTTCAGTGGCATAATCTCGGCTCACTGCAACCTCCACCTCCTGGGTTCAAGCAATTCTTCTGTCTCAGTCTCCGGAGTAGCTGGGATTACAGGCACGTGCCACCACACCTGGCTAATTTTTGTATTTTCAGTAGAGACAGGGTTTCATCATGTTAGCCAGGCTGGTCTTGAACTCCTGACCTTGTAATCCACCCACCTCAGCCTCCCA
>NW_026666058.1:0-1526 GCF_009828535.3 Hylobates moloch | reverse complement strand
GTTAAATGCACAGAACAGAAAGAAGTTTCACAGAATGCTTCTGTGTACTTTTCATTTGAAGATATTTCTTTCTCCACTATAGGCCCTTTGGCGCTCTGAATGCCCTCTTGCAGTTTCTTCAGAAAGAGTGTTTCAGAACTGCTCAATCAAAAGTCAGTTTCAACTCTGCTAGTTGAATGCACAGATCAGAAAGAACTTTCGCAGAATGGTTTTGTGTAGTTTTTATTTGAAGTTATTCCTTTTTCCACTATAGGCCCCTTAGCGCACAGAATGTCCACATGCAGTTTCTTCAGAAAGGGTGTTTCAGAACTGCTAAATCAAAAGTAAGCTTCAACTCTGTTAGTTGAATGCACAGAACAGAAATTAGTTTCACAGAATTCTTCTGTGTAGATTTTATTTGAAGATAATCCTTTTTCATCTGTAGGCCCCTTAGGGCTCCGAATTTCGAATTGCAGTTTTCACCGAAAGAGTGTTTCAGAACTGCTCAATCAAAAGTAAGGTTCATCTACATTAGTTGAATACACAGAACAGAAATTAGTTTCACAGAATGCTTCTGTGTAATTTTTATTTGAAGATACTTCTTTTTCCACTATTGGCCCGTTAGCGCTCCGAATGTCCACTTGAAGTTTCTACAGAAAGAGTGTTTCCGAGCTGCATAATCAAAACTAAGCTTCAACTCTGTTACTTGAATGCACAGAACAGAAGGAAGTTTCACAGAATGCTTCTGTGTAGTTTTTATTTGAATATAGTCCTTTTTCCACTATAGGCCCCTTAGCGCTCCGAATGTCCCTTTGCAGTTTCTACAGAAAGAGTGTTTCAGAACTGCTCAATCAAAAGTAAGCTTCAATTCTGTTAGTTGAATGCACAGAACAGAAAAAAGTTCCACAGAATGCTTCTGTGTAGTTTTTATTTAAAGATATTCCTTTTTCCATTATAGGCCCCTTAGCGCTCCGTATGTCCACTAGCAGTTTCTACAGAAAGAGGGTTTCAGAACTGCTCAATCAAAAGTAAGCTTCTACTCTGTTAGTTGAATGCACAGATCAGCAAGAAGTTTCGCAGAATCCTTCTGTGTAGTTTTTATTTGAAATTATTTCTTTTTCCACTATTGGCACCTTGGTGCTCCGAATGTCCACTTTCAGTTTCTACAGAAAGAGTGTTTCAGAACTCAATCCAAAGTAAGCTTCAAATTTGCTAGTTGAATGCACAGATCAGAAACAAGTTTCGTAGAATGCTTTTGTGTAGTTTTTTTTAAAGTTATTTACTTTCTACTATAGGCCCCTTTGCGCTCAGAATGTACACTTCCCATTTCTACAGAAAGAGTGTTTCAGAACTGCTCAATCAAAAGTAAGGTTCAGCTCCATTCGTTGAATGCACAGAACATGAAATAGTGTCACAGAATGCTTCTGTGTAGTTTTTATTTGAAAACATTCCTTTTTCCACTATACGCCCCTTAGCGCTCCGAATGTCGACTTGCAGTTCCTAAAGAAAGTGTGTTTCAGAACTGCAAAATCAAAAATGAGCTTCAA
>NW_026666057.1:0-1526 GCF_009828535.3 Hylobates moloch | reverse complement strand
TCCATCTTGAATTAATTTTTGTATAAGGTGTAAGGAAGGGATCCAGTTTCAGCTTTCTACATATGGCTAGCCAGTTTTCCCAGCACCATTTATTAAATAGGGAATCGTTTCCCCATTGCTTGTTTTTGTCAGGTTTGTCAAAGATCAGATAGTTGTAGATACATGACATTATTTCTGAGGGCTCTGTTCTGTTCCATTGGTCTGTATCTCTGTTTTGGTACCAGTACCATGCTGTTTTGGTCACTGTAGACTTGTAGTATAGTTTGAAGTCAGGTAGCATGATGCCTCCAGCTTTGTTCTTTTGGCTTAGGATTGACTTGGCGATGCGGGCTCTTTTTTGGTTCCATATGAACTTTAAAGTAGTTTTTTCCAATTCTGTGAAGAAAGTCATTGGTAGCTTGATGGGGATGGCATTGAATCTATAAATTACCTTGGACAGTATGGCCATTTTCACGATATTGATTCTTCCAACCCATGAGCATGGAATGTTCTTCCATTTGTTTGTATCCTCTTTTATTTCATTGAGCAGTGGTTTGTAGTTCTCCTTGAAGAGGTCCTTCACGTCCCTTGTAAGTTGGATTCCTAGGTATTTTATTCTCTTTGAAGCAATTGTGAATGGGAGTTCACTCATGATTTGGCTCTCTGTTTGTTATTGGTGTATAAGAATGCTTGTGATTTTTACACATTGATTTTGTATCCTGAGACTTTGCTGAAGTTGCTTATCAGCTTAAGCAGATTTTGGGCTGAGATGATGGGGTTTTCTAGATACACATTCATGTCATCGGCAAACAAGGACAATTTGACTTCCTCTTTTCCTAATTGAATACGATTTATTTCCTTCTTCTGCCTGATTGCCCTGGCCAGAACTTCCAACACTATGTTGAATAGGAGTGGTGAGAGAGGGCATCCCTGTCTTGTGACAGATTTCAAAGGGAATGCTTCCAGTTTTTGTCCATTCAGTATGAAATAGGCTGTGGGTTTGTCATAGATAGCTCTTATTATTTTGAGATATGTGTCATCAATACCTAATTTATTGAGAGTTTTTAGCATGAAGCATTGTTGAATTCTGTCAAAGGCCTTTTCTGCATCTATTGAGATAATCATGTGGTTTTTGTCATTGGTTCTGTTTATATGCTGGATTACATTTATTGATTTGCGTATATTGAACCAGCCTTGCATCCCAGGGATGAAGCCCACTTGATCACGGTGGATAAGCTTTTTGATGAGCTGCTGGATTCAGTTTGCTAGTATTTTATTGAGGATTTTTGCATCAATGTTCATCAAGGATATTGGTCTGAAATTCTCTTTTTTGGTTGTGTCTCTGCCAGGCTTTGGTATCAGGATGATGCTGGCCTCATAAAATGAGTTAGGGAGGATTCCCTCTTTTTCTATTGATTGGAATAATTTCAGAAGGAATGATATCATCTCCTACTTGTACCTCTGGTAGAATTCGGCCATGAATCCATCGGGTCCTGGACCTTTGTTGGTTGGTAAGCTATTAATTATTGCCTCAATTTCAGAGCCAT
>NW_026666056.1:0-1527 GCF_009828535.3 Hylobates moloch | reverse complement strand
CCTTTTTCCACTATTGGCCCCTTAGAGCTCCGAATGTTCGCTTGCACTTTCTACAGAAAGAGTGTTTCAGAACTTCTCAATCAACAGTAAGGTTCCACACTGTTAGTTGAATGCACAGAACAGAAAGAAGTTTGGCAGAATGATTCTGTGTAGTTTTTATTGAAGATAAAACTTTTTCCACTATAGGCCCCTTTGTGCTCCGAATGTCCGCTTCCAGTTTCTAGAGAAAGAGTGTTTCAGAAATTCTCAATCAACACTAAGTTTCAACTCTCTTAGTTGAATGCACAGAACAGAAAGAAGTTTGGCAAAATGATTCTGTGTAGTTTTTATTTGAAGATATACCTTTTGCCACTATAGGCCCCTTAGCGCTCAGAATGTCCACTTGCAGTTTCTACAGAAGGAGTCTTTCAAAACTCCTCAATCAAAAGTAAGTTTCCACTCTGCTAGTTGAATGTCCAGATAAGAAAGATATTTTGCAAAATTCTTCTGTGAAGTTTTTATTAGGAGATATTACTTTTTAATCTATAGGCCCCATTGAGCTCCGAATGTCTGCTTGCAGTTTCTACAGAAAAAGAGTTTCAGAACTTCTCAATGAAAAGTAAGGTTCAACTCTAGTAGTTGAATGCATAGAACAGAAAGAAGTTTGGCAGAATGATTCTGTGTAGTTTTTATTTGAAGATATATCTTTTTCCACTATAAGCCCCTTAGTGCTCCAAATGTCGGCTTGCAGTTTCTATATAAAGAATGTTTCAGAACTTCACAATCAACAGTAAGGTTCAACTCTGTTAGTTGAATACAAAGAACAGAGAGAAGTTTGGCAGAATGATTCTGCGTAGTTTTTTTTTGAAGATATTTCTTTTTCCACTATAGGCCCCTTATCAGTCCCATTGTTCCCGTCCAGTTTCTACAGAAAGAGTTTTTCACCCCTCCCCAATCAAAAGTAAGGTTCAACTCTGCTAGTTGAACGCACAGATCAAAAAGCAGTTTCGCAGAATGCTTCTGTTTAGTTCTTATTTGAAGATACTCCTTTTTCCACTATAGGCCGCTTAGCGCTCCGAATATCCGCTTGCAGTTTCTACAGAAAGAGAGTTTCACAACTTCTCAATCAAAAGTAAAGTTCAACTCTGCTAGTTGAATGCAAACATCAGAAAGTAGTTTGGCAGAATGATTCTGTGTCATTTTTATTTGAAGGTGTTACTTTTTCCACTATAGGCACCTTAGTGCTCCTAATGTCCACTTGCAGTTTCTACAGAAAGAGTTTTTCAAAACTCCTCAATCAAAAGTAAGGTTGAACTCTGCTAGTTGAATGCACAGATCAGAAAGAAGTTTTACAGAATGCTTCTGTGTAGTTTTAATATGAAGATATTCCTTTTTCCACTATAGGGCCCCCAGTCTTCTGAATGTCCGCTTACAGTTTCTACAGAAAGAGTGTTTCAGAACTTCTCAATCAACAGTAAGGTTCATCTCTGTTAGGTGAATACACGAACAGAAAGAACTTTGGCAGAATGCTTCTCTGTAGTTTTTAGT
>NW_026666055.1:686-1527 GCF_009828535.3 Hylobates moloch | reverse complement strand
GTAAACCTTACAGAGCTTCAAGAGTGGCCACTGAAGTGAAGTTTTATGGGTGAACAAGTGCCAAGTGTTTAGGGGAATGCAGTTGTGTCCCCTCCAAGGTAAAAGACAAACTGTTTTATCTTGCATCCTCACCTGAAGGCAGGAAGCACATTGCCTGATGAGCCTCTTAGAGTTCTGATGACACCATATTCCACATCTAGGTATGTTGCTTTGGCCCACACTCTAGGTGACATAGGAGGAGGCCACCTTCATGTGGGGCCCACACAGGAAAGGACCCTGCAGCAGATCCAGGCTGTGGTGCAAGCAGCCACCATCCCTCAGACCCCCTGGTGCTGGTGGTGCCAGTGGTGGGGAACTTCTATCTGCATTGGCACCATTTCACTGGTATTTGTATTACGCTTTTGAGTTTGTCGAAATTTGTGGCTTTAAGTCACTAAATTTGGGGGTAGTTTGTTACACAGCAATGGATAGCTAATGAAGCCCTCTTACATTTCCATTATACTATAGAGGTTAACTACATCTGTTTTATTTCCTCCCATTTTCATAATATTAGCCATACATAGGATTTCTAGTTTCTCAACACCTATTATTTTCTTTATTTCAGTTTCTTTTCTCCTTTGTTCCTTCCCTTTCTCCTTCCTTCTGTCCCTCCCTCCCTTTCTTCTCTATTTCCATTCAATCTCTGACCCTCCCTCCTTCTCGCTCCCCTTTTCTTCGCCTTCCTTTTCCTTCTTTTCTTCTTTCACTTTTCCTTCCATTCCTCCTTCTTTCCCTCCCTTTCTCCATTTTTTCGTTTTCATTATGAAATTTTCCTAACATATAAAACAACCCTATGTGATTC
>NW_026666055.1:0-614 GCF_009828535.3 Hylobates moloch | reverse complement strand
CCTTTCTCCATTTTTTCGTTTTCATTATGAAATTTTCCTAACATATAAAACAACCCTATGTGATTCTGCTATAAGTAAGCATTTTCTCAATCTATATGTCAAAAGTATAATGCCACGGTATAAGAAACAAGTAAACAACAGGAAGTTATTAACAGAATCTGAATAAAAACGCCTGCTATGATTCTACCACCAAGACAGTGGCTTTTAACTTGATTCCTTCAACGCAGTGTTTTCAGAACACATCATCAACATCAAGTATTACACATGTATTGTAAAAGTTTAAGTAGCCACAATCACTTTGAAAATCATATTATCTAGTATGGTTAAAGTCCATACAACATATCATCCAACCAACCCATTCCTAATCATCCACTCTGGGGGGCTTTCTTACCTATGTGCACAAGAGACATGCACACTAATGTTTATGGCAAAAACTGGAAATGGCCACATATACATCAATAGGAAAGTAGTGAAATTGTGGTATTACCATAAATGTAAACCTTCAGCCTCCCACACCACAGATAACTCCTATATGTAATGTGCATCATGAGAAAATAAATGCAGTAGGAATTTGCTGTACCAGAAGCTTAAAACCTAGCAAAACTAACTGATAC
>NW_026666054.1:0-1527 GCF_009828535.3 Hylobates moloch | reverse complement strand
TTCCCAAGTATTCTTTGGTCTCCAGACTGTATTGTGAGAAAACTCAGTATCTCTGACTATACATATTGAAATACTCAGGCATAATTTGCTATTGTTGGTGTTTCTACTTAATCTGAGCCCTCAGGAAAACTCTGAGACCTGTCCTGTGAGGATTCAAAGATGCTGCCCTTGTGCTGGAATACAGTTTATGGCAAACAATTGGCATTTATGTAGCTTTCAGACAGTTTGAGTAGGGAGATACGGTGGCAAATGGAAACTGAATCCAGAATTTGTATGGGTTCTTTTCTTCCTCTGGTTCTCATTAAGGGTAAAGCTATTTCTTCTTCTGAGAATGACAACCCAAAATGACTCTTAAAAAACTTGAAAAGCACAAACTCAAATTGGCTCAGTTTCCCACCTCATTCCTACATTCATATCTAACAAATGAAATATCCTCTCCCACCTTCTGCTGCAATCAGCATCAATGAGGCAAAGAATAATTTGAATTCATCGGATCAAAGTTTCCGGTATTTTTCCCAACACAATTTATTGGGCTTAACTAAGGGTAGGCATGAGAAGGGTCTTGCTTCCATGCATACCAGGAGCAGGAGAGTCCAGCAAAGTTAATCCAGGAGCTCCAACACATGGCCCAGTGAAAGCTTCCTCATCACTCTGTGTCTATAGAACCAAAACTGGCTCAGGAGGTGAGAATAAATCATTTCGTTCGTAATCCTTTCCAATACAACTGACCCTCCCTAGAAGCAACAAGGAAATAAAATATTTAAGAACAAGAACTTTGGAATCAGACTTGCTGGGACCAGTTCCCAGCTAGACCAATCATTTACTCCTCTGAAAAATAGAAAAAAATTTCAGCGAATGCTTGATAGAGTTTTTATAAATTGTAATTTGAATGATTTTGATAGGAAAATTGCTGGACAACCTTTATTATTTGTTTAGCTTAATTGCCTTAAAGGGAGATGGTGACACTTCCATGAGTTTTATGGAAGTGTACTTTTTTTTTTCTAGGACTAGTCACCTTAAATGAAGGCTTACATCAATGAGTGATGACTCTCTGAGTATAGATATTGTCCCTATGTGAATAAGTATCTTTTTCTTTTGAAATATACATCCAATAAAGTATAGTCACTGATATGACAAGTTCCCCTAATGATATCAGGCACCAAATGAATGACTTAAGGCTTACATATGTAGTGCATGAAATGTGTACCAACCTTTGCATTAGGGTGTACTAATCCAGGAAAGATGTTTCCTTGACACTAACCCATTTTGATTTGTATTAACAACTTCTATTGGGTAGATACCATCACCCACTTTTATGGGTGAGAAAATGAAGTTTAGGGAGATAAAATAAGGTCATTTACTAACAGAGTTGACATTTCCACGATTCCTATATACAAGCGCATGCTCCGTGTAAAACACAAGGGTTAGATTTCACAACTCCTCAAATCCCTTTCAGAGCTAAATTCTGAGACTCAGTGATATTGTGAACAAAACTATGACCCACCCCCATATCATATCAATTTTATG
>NW_026666053.1:0-1527 GCF_009828535.3 Hylobates moloch | reverse complement strand
GGCTAATGGAGCTGGTGACTTTAAGTTGAAGCCAACACTCATTTACCATGCTGAAAATCTTAGGGCTCTTAAGAACGATGCTAAATCTACTTTGCCTGTGCTCTGTAAATGGAACGGCAAAGCCTGGATGACAGCTCATCTGTTTACAGCATGTTTTACTGAATATTTCAAGCCTACTTTTGAGACATGCCGCACAGAAAAGAAAAATTCTTTTCAAAATATTACTGCTTATGGACAATGCACCTCGTCATGCTAGAGCTTTGATGGGAATGTACAAGGAGATGAATGTTGGTTTCATGCCTGCTAGCACAACATCTGTTCTGCAGCCAGTGGATCAAGGCAGAGTTTTGACCATCAAGTCTTATTATTTAAGGAATATATTTCATAAAACTATAGTTGACATGGATGATAATTCCTCTGATGGATTTGGGCAAAGTAAATGGAAAACCTTCTGGAAAGGATTCACCATTCTAGATGCCATTAAGAATGTTCGTGGGCTGGGCACAGTGGCTCACGCCTGTAATCCCAGCACTTTGGGTGGCTGAGGCGGGCGGATCACGAGGTCAGGAGATTGAGACCATCCTGGCTAGCACGGTGAAACCCTGTCTCCACTAAAAATACAAAAAAATGAGCTGGGCGTGGTGGCGGGTGCCTGTAGTCCCAGCTACTTGGGAGGCTGAGGCAGGAGAATGGTGTGAACCCAGGAGGCGGAGCTCGCAGTGAGCCGAGATTGCACCACTGCACTCCTGCCTGGGTGACAGCGAGACTCCATCTCAAAAAAAAAAAGGAATGTTTGTGATTCGTGGAAGGAGATCAGAATATCAATATTAACCGGAGTTGGGAAGAAGTTGATTCCAACCCTCATGGATGAGGCTGGAGGGGTTCAAGGCGTCCATGGAGGAAGTTGCTGCACATGTGGTGGAAACAGCAAGAGAACTAGAATTAGAAGCGGATCCTGAAGATGTGGCTGAATTACCACAATCTCATGATCAAAGTTGTCCAGATGAGGATTTGCTTCTTACAGATGAGCAAAGCAAGTGGTGTGGGATGGCACCTACTTTGGCAAAGATGCCGTGAACATTGTTGAAATGGCAGCAAGGACTTAGAATATTGCATGAACTTAGCTGGTAAAGCTGTGGCAGGGTTTGAGAGGATTGACTCCAATTTTGAAAAAAGTTCTACTGTGGGTAAAATGTTATCAAACAACATCGCATGCTACAGAGAAGTCTTTCATGAGAGGAAGAGTCCATTGACACGCAGGCTTCACTGCTGCCTCATTTGAAGAAATTTGCCATGGTCCGCCCAGCCTTTAGCCCCCACCACTCCGATCAGTCTGCAGCCAGCAACATCCAAGCAGGACCCTCCACCAGCAAAAAGATTGTGACTCACTGAAGGCTCAGATGATTCTTCACGGTTTTTAGCATGAAGTATTTTTAAATTAAGGTGTGTACGTGTTTTTTAGACGTAATGCTGTTGCACCCTTAATAGACTGCAGTAGAATGTAAACAACTTTTGTATGCACTAGGA
>NW_026666052.1:0-1528 GCF_009828535.3 Hylobates moloch | reverse complement strand
TTATAGTAGAGACGGGGTTTCACCGTGGTCTCGATCTCCTGACCTCGTGATCCGCCCGCCTCGGCCTCCCAAAGTGCTGGGATTACAAGCGTGAGCCACTGCGCCCGGCCTTCTCAAACTTTTTCAAAACGTTGAAGAGGAGGTAACATTTTCTAACTTATTCTATGAGGCCAGTATTACCCTGACACCAAGCCAGACAAAGGTACCATAAGAAAACTACAAACAAACATCCCTCACAAATGCTGATGCAAAAATCCTCAACAAAATACAAGCAATTCCAATTTTGCAGTACGTTAAAAGGATTATACACTATGAATGAGCATAATTGACTCCTGAAATAAAAGTATATCCCAACACATGAAAATCAGCGTAATATCACATTAACATAAAGAAGGAAAAAACCTCATGTGATCATCTTAATCAAAGAAGAAAAAGCATTTGTCAAAATTTAACCCACATTCATGACAAAATGTTCTTAATAAGCTATAAAAAGGAATAAAGCACCTTAACATAAGGTTATATTAAAAAAAACACACAGCTAACATTACAATGAGACCGAAAGCTTTTACCCTAAGAGCAAAATCAAGGATTCCTGCTTTTACTACTTCTATTTAATACAGTACTGAAGGTTCTAGTTAGTTAAAACAATAAGGCAAGTAAAATAATAAAAGATATTCCAATTTTTAAAAAAATAAAATTTTCTTTTCGCAGATGACATAATCTTATATATTAAAAATCTTTTAGTTTCTGTGAGATAAACTATCAGATGCAATAAATACATTCAGCAAAACTGCAGGATACAAAATCAACACACAAAAATTGGTTGTATTTCTACAATAACAAACTATCTGAAGAAGAAATCAAGAGAACAGTATCATTTGATAGCACAAAACAATAAAATACTTAGAAACCAACTTCACCAAGGAAATGAAAAACCTGTACAGCAAAACTATAAACATCGCAGAAAAGTATTAAAGATGACACAAACAAATGAAAAGACATCAGGTGTGTATGGAATGGAAGACAAAACCTTGTCAAGATGCCATTGTTATCTATAGTCATCTACAGATTCAATAACATCACTACAAAAATTCCAATATTTGCAAAAATAGAGAAACCTATTCTAAAATTCCAATGAAATCTCAAAAAACCCCAAGTAGCCAAACCAATCTTAAAAACTAAGAAAGTTAGAGGACAAACACCTCCTAGTTTCAAACTTACTGCAATGCTTCAGTACCCAAAACAAGGCTGTGCCAGCAGAGACAGACATAAAGACCAATGCAATAGAAATACAGAACCAAAGAACATGGTCATGATTTTTAACAAGGGAGTCAACACTATTCAATGGGGAAAGGACAGTATATTTTAATCGTGTTAAAAATGAATATTTACATGGGACACAATAAAGTTTGACCCTTACTTTACACCATATAAAAAACTTAATTTAAAATGGACAGAACATCTAATTGTAAGCGCTAAAACTATAAAACCCTTAGAAGAAAACATAGGAAAAATGTTTCATAACATA
>NW_026666051.1:0-1528 GCF_009828535.3 Hylobates moloch | reverse complement strand
ACTGCAACCTCTGCCTCCCAGGTTCAAGTGATTCTCCTGCCTCAGCCTCCCAAGTAGCTGGAATTACAGGCATGTTCCACCACACCTGGCTAGTTTTTGTATTTCTAGTAGAGACAGGGTTTCATCATGTTGGCCAGGCTGGTCTCGAACTCCTGACCTCAAGTAATCTGCCCACCTCGGCCTGCCAAAGTACTGGGATTACAGGTGTGAGCCATCACACCAGGACCCAGTGAGATTAAAAAAAATTTTTTTTTGTTATTTTGTTGTTGTTGTTAATAGAAATGGGATCTCACCATTTTTCTCAGGCTAGTCTCTAACACCTGGGCTCCCCGCCTCGGCCTCCCAATGCTGGGATTACAGGTGTGAGCTACTGCCCCCGGCCATGGTTTTTATTTCTGTTATTGCACTTTTCAGTTCTATATTTCCATTTTTTTGTATTAATAATTTCTGTTTCTTTGCTGGGATTTTTCTGTTTTCTTATTTGTTCCAAGAGAATTTGTAGAACTGTAGTTGATTGCTGAAACTTTTTATGATGGCTGCTTTAAAATCCTTGTCAGATAATTCCATCATCTGAGTCATCTTTAAACAAAAAAAATTTTTTTAATTTGCATGTCATCCTTGCACAGGGGCCATGCTAATCTTCTCTGTATCATTCCAGTTTTAGTGTATGTGCTGCCAAAGTGAGCACATTTGAGTCATCTTGATGTTGGCGTGAGTTGGTTATCTTTTCGTATTCAAGTTGTGATTTTCTTGGTTCTTAGTATAATGTGTAATTTCCTATTGTATTCTGGCAATTTGTTTTTAATTAAAATTTTAAAATAGCCAAAAATTGTGTGTGTGTGTGTGTATATATATATATATATAGTACAACATAATGTTTTGAAATATATATACACTGTGGAATGGCTAAATTGAGCTAATTAACATGCATTACTTCACATATTTATCATGTTTTTGTGAGAATACTTGAAATCTATTCCCTTAGCAATTTATTTTATTTATTTATTTATTTTGAGACAGGGTCTCACTTTGTTGCACAAGCTGGTGTGCAGTGGTGCAGTCTGGGTTCATCTCAGCCTTGACCTCCCAGGCTCAGGTGATCCTCCCACTTCATCCTCCTGAGTAGCTGGAACTACAGGCACCTGCCACCATGCCCGGCTAATTTTTGTATTTTTTGTGGAGACAGGGTTTCTCCATGTTGTCCAGGCTGGTCTTGAAGTCCTGGGCTCAAGTGATCCTACCGCCTCGGCCTCCCAAAGTGCTAGGACTACAGGCGTGAGCCACCACACCCGACCAGCAATTTTCAAGAATACAACACCACCAGGCACATGGTGGCTCATGGCTGTAATCCCAGCACATTGGGAGGCCAAAGCAGAAAGATCACTTGAGCCCAGGAGCTTGAGACCAGGCTGGGCAACATAGCAAGAACTCATCTCTACAAATAAAAAATTAGCTGGGCGTGGTGGTGCACACTTTTGTTCCCAGCTACTCAGGAAGCTGAGGCAGGAGGATCACTTGAGCCCAGGAG
>NW_026666050.1:0-1528 GCF_009828535.3 Hylobates moloch | reverse complement strand
AAAGATGAAATGAAAATAACAACAGCAAAAAAGAATTAAAAAAAAAAGGAATAAATAAATAGCAGAGGCAGGAGGATCACTTGAGGTCAGGAGTTTGAGACCAGCCTGGACAACATGGTGAAACCCCGTCTCTACTAAAAATACAAAAATTAGCCGGGCGTGGTAGTACCTATTATGGCAGCTACTCGGGAGGCTGAGACAAGAGAATCCCTTGAACCAGGGAGGCAGAGGTTGCAGTGAGCTGAGATCGCGCCACTGCACTCCAGCCTGGGCGACAGAGCGAGATTCCGTCTTCCAGAAAACAAAACAAAGCATAAGCTCATATATATGTGTGTACATATTTGTTTCAATGTATTTTATTGGGATTATATTTTCTACTTCTTTTTCTTTTTATTCTGAGTTGGCTTGCTATGAAACATGCTTCTTTTTTTTTTTTGAGACGGAGTCTTGCCCTGTTGCCCAGGCTGGAGTGCAGTGGTGTGATTTCAGCCCACTGCAACCTCCGCTTCCTGGGTTCAAGCGATTCTCCTGCTTCAGCCTCCCGAGTAGCTGGGATTACAGGCACACACTGCCACGCCCGGCTAATTTTTCTATTTTCAGTAGAGACAGGGTTTTGCCATGTTGGCCAGGGTGGTCTTGAACTCCGGACCTCGTGATCCACCTACCGCAGCCTCCCAAAGTGCTGGGATTACAGGCATGAGCCACCGTGCCCAGCCCGAAACATGCTAATATACTAAATCCTGGTGAAAAAATTACTATGTATAATTGCAAGAAATTCACAGGACCCTGGAAGAATATAAAATCAGCCTGCGCTGCACCCCTGGCCTCTCTCAGGTATGCAAGCAGTTCAAAGTTTGCTCCATTTGCTTCGGGACTTTTTTCAAAGCCTATTTCCAACCCCCAGAATCTACAAGGAAGATACAGATGTTTCTTTTTTCTTTTTCTTTCTTTTTTTTTTTTCTGTTTTCAGACGGAGTCTTGCTTTGCTGCCAGGCTGGAGAGCAGTGGTGAGATCTTGGCTCACTGCAACCTCCGCTTCCTGGGTTCAAGCGATTCTCCCGCCTCAGCCTCCCAAGTAGCTGGGATTACAGGCGTGTGCCACCACACCTGGCTAAATTTTTGTAGTTTTAGTAGAGATGAGGTTTCACTAGGTTGGCCAGGCTGGTCTCAAACTCCTGACCTTGTGATCTGCCCACCTGGGCCTCCCAAACTGCTGGGATTACAGGCATGAGCCACCAGGCTGGGGGGCGGGGGGAGGAACAGATGTTTCCAAAATGTTTTACAAGGTAGCAGCATAGTATAACTGTTACATACCTGCTATTGTTCATTTCTTAAGTGGTCCTCAAGACTTTTGTATCCATTTTTTCCCTGATATGCTTGAAAACTAATTTCACATTTCCCAGACTTGTGTAGCCCAACATTTAAAAATAAGAGTTAGGCTGGGTGCGGTGGCTCACGCCTGTAATCCCAGCACTTTGGGAGGCCAAGGCGGGCGGATCACGAGGTCAGGAGATCAAGACCATCCTGG
>NW_026666049.1:819-1528 GCF_009828535.3 Hylobates moloch | reverse complement strand
AGGACATGAACAGACACTTCTCAAAAGAAGACATTTATGCAGCCAGAAAACACATGAAGAAATGCTCATCATCACTGGCCATCAGAGAAATGCAAATCAAAACCACAGTGAGATACCATCTCACACCAGTTAGAATGGCCATCATTAAAAAGTCAGGAAACAACAGGTGCTGGAGAGGATGTGGAGAAATAGGAACACTTTTACACTGTTGGTGGGACTGTAAACTAGTTCAACCATTGTGGAAGTCAGTGTGGCGATTCCTCAGGGATCTAGAACTAGAAATACCATTTGACCCAGCCATCCCATTACTGGGTATATACCCAAAGGACTATAAATCATGCTGCTATAAAGACACATGCACACGTATGTTTATTGCGGCACTATTCACAATAGCAAAGAGTTGGAACCAACCCAAATGTCCAACAACGATAGACTGGATTAAGAAAATGTGGCACATATACACCATGGAATACTATGCAGCCATAAAAAATGATGAGTTCGTGTCCTTTGTAGGGACATGGATGAAACTGGAAAACATCATTCTCAGTAAAC
Organism: Hylobates moloch; assembly: GCF_009828535.3. Taxonomy (NCBI): domain Eukaryota; kingdom Metazoa; phylum Chordata; class Mammalia; order Primates; family Hylobatidae; genus Hylobates; species Hylobates moloch. Next base: position 976 of record NW_026666049.1, on the reverse strand, counting down.
TATCGCAAGGACAAAAAACCAAACACCGCATGTTCTCACTCATAGGTGGGAATTGAACAATGAGAACTCATGGACACAGGAAGGGGAACATCACACTCCGGGGACTGTTGTGGGGTGGGGGGAGGGGGGAGGGACAGCATTAGGAGATACACCTAAT
>NW_026666049.1:0-809 GCF_009828535.3 Hylobates moloch | reverse complement strand
TGGCCATCAGAGAAATGCAAATCAAAACCACAGTGAGATACCATCTTACACCAGTTAGAATGGCCATCATTAAAAAATCAGGAAACAACAGGTGCTGGAGAGGATGTGGAGAAATAGGAACACTTTTACACTGTTGGTGGGACTGTAAACTAGTTCAACCATTGTGGAAGTCAGTGTGGCGATTCCTCAGGGATCTAGAACTAGAAATACCATTTGACCCAGCCATCCCATTACTGGGTATATACCCAAAGGACTATAAATCATGCTGCTATAAAGACACATGCACACGTATGTTTATTGCGGCACTATTCACAATAGCAAAGAGTTGGAACCAACCCAAATGTCCAACAACGATAGACTGGATTAAGAAAATGTGGCACATATACACCATGGAATACTATGCAGCCATAAAAAATGATGAGTTCGTGTCCTTTGTAGGGACATGGATGAAACTGGAAAACATCATTCTCAGTAAACTATCGCAAGGACAAAAAACCAAACACCGCATGTTCTCACTCATAGGTGGGAATTGAACAATGAGAACTCATGGACACAGGAAGGGGAACATCACACTCCGGGGACTGTTGTGGGGTGGGGGGAGGGGGGAGGGACAGCATTAGGAGATACACCTAATGCTAAAGGACGAGTTAATGGGTGCAGGAAATCAACATGGCACATGGATACATATGTAACAAACCTGCACATTGTCACATTGTGCACATGTACCCTAAAACCCTAAAGTATAATAAAAAAGAAAAAAAAAAAAATGTGCCCACAAGAGCTCTCAAGCAATTAATTCATAATAAAAA
>NW_026666048.1:0-1529 GCF_009828535.3 Hylobates moloch | reverse complement strand
CTTTGAATGTGTCCCAGAGATTCTGGTATGTTGTGTCTTTGTTCTCGTTGGTTTCAAAGAACATCTTTATTTCTGCCTTCACTTCATTATGTACCCAGTAGTCATTCAGGAGCAGGTTGTTCAGTTTCCATGTAGTTGAGCAGTTTTGAGTGAGTTTCTTAATCCTGAGTTCTAGTTTGATTGCACTGTGGTCTGAGAGACAGTTTGTTATAATTTCTGTTCTTTTACATTTGCTGAGGAGAGCTTTACTTCCAACTATGTGGTCAATTTTGGAATAGATGTGGTGTGGTGCTGAAAAAAATGTATATTCTGTTGATTTGGGGTGGAGAGTTCTGTAGATGTCTATTAGATCCACTTTGTGCAGAGCTGAGTTCAATTCCTGGATATCCTTGTTAACTTTCTGTCTCGTTGATCTGTCTAATGTTGACAGTGGGGTGTTAAAATCTCCCATTATTATTGTGTGGGAGTTTAAGTCCCTTTGTAGGTCACTCAGGACTTGCTTTATGAATCTGGGTGCTCCTGTGTTGGGTGCATATATATTTAGGATAGTTAGCTCTTCTTGTTGAATTGATCCCTTTACCATTATGTAATGGCCTCCTTTGTCTCTTTTGATCTTTGTTGGTTTAAAGTCTATTTTATCAGAGACTAGGATTGCAACCCCTGCCTTTTTTTTGTTTTCCAGTTGCTTGATAGATCTTCCTCCATCCCTTTATTTTGAGTCTATGTGTGTCTCTGCACGTGAGATGGGTTTCCTGAATACAGCACACTGATGGCTCTTGACTCCTTATCCAGTTTGCCAGTCTGTGTCTTTTAATGGAGCATTCAGCCCATTTACATTTAAAGTTAATATTGTTATGTGTGAATTTGATCCCGTCATTATGATGTTAGTTGGTTATTTTGCTCATTAGTTGGTGCAGTTTCTTCCTAGCCTCGATGGTCTTTACAATTTGGCATGTTTTTGCAGTGGCTGGTACCGGTTGTTCCTTTCCATGTTTAGTGCTTCCTTCAGGAGCTCTTTTAGGGCAGGCCTAGTGGTGACAAAATCTCTCAGCATTTGCTTGTCTGTAAAGGATTTTATTTCTCCTTCACTTATGAAGCTTAGTTCGGCTGGATATGAAATTCTGGGTTGAAAATTCTTTTCTTTAAGAATGTTGAATATCGGCCCCCACTCTCTTCTGGCTTGTAGAGTTTCTGCCGAGAGATCAGCTGTTAGTCTGATGGGCTTCCCTTTGTGGGTAACCCGACCTTTCTCTCTGGCCACCCTTAACATTTTTTCCTTCATTTCAACTTCGGTGAATCTGACAATTATGTGTCTTGGAGTTGCTCTTCTCAAGGAGTATCTTTGTGGCGTTCTCTGTATTTCCTGAATCTGAATGCTGGCCTGCATTGCTAGATTGGGGAAGTTCTCCTGGATAATACCTTGCAGAGTGTTTTCCAACTGGGTTCCATTCTCCCCGTCATTTTCAGGTACAACAATCAGATGTAGGTTTGGTCTTTTCACATAGTCCCAAATTTCTTGGAGGCTTTGT
>NW_026666047.1:0-1529 GCF_009828535.3 Hylobates moloch | reverse complement strand
GTGAGGAGCTGCGATCCTTTGGAGGAGAAGAGGTGTTCTGGGTTTTAGAATTTTCAGCTTTTCCACTCTGGTTTGTCCCCATCTTTATGGTTTTATCTACCTTTGGTCTTTGATGTTGGTGACCTACAGATGGGCTTTTGGTGTGGATATCTTTTCTGTTGATGTCGATGCTATTCCCTTCTGCTTGTTAGTTTTCCTTCTCGCAGTCAGGTCTCTCAGCTGCAGGTCTGTTGGAGTTTGCTGGAGGCCCACTCCAGACCCTTTTTGCCTGGTTATCACCAGCAGAGACTGCAGAACAGCAAATACTGCTGCCTGATCCTTCCTCTGGAAGCTTCGTCTCAGGGGGCACCTGCCTGTATGCGGTGTCATTTGGCCCCTACTAGGAGGTGGCTTCCAGTTAAGCTACACAGGGGTCAGGGACCCACTTGAGGAGGCAGTCTGTCCTTTCTCTGAGCTCAGACACGGTGCTGGGAGAACTACCGCTCTCTTGAGAGCTCTCAGACAGGGATGTTCAAGTCTGCAGAAGTTTCTGCTGCCTTTTGTTCAGCTATGCCCTGCCCCCAGAGGTGGAATGTACAGAGGCAACAGGCCTTGCTGAGCTGAGGTGGGCTCCACCCAGTTGGAGCTTCCCAGGCAGCTTTGTTTACCTACTCACGCCTCAGCAATGGCAGACGCCCCTCCGCCAGCCAGGCTGCTGCCTTGCAGTTCGATCTCAGATTGCTGCGCTAGCAGTGGGCAAGGCTCTGTGGGCACAGGACCTGGCGAGCCAGGTGTGGGATATAATCTCCTGGTGTGCCATTTGCTAAGACCACTGGAAAAGTGCAGTATTTGGGAAGTATCTCGATTTTCCAAGTACACTCTGTCATGGCTTCCCTTGGCTAGGAAAGGGAAATCCCCCAACCCCTTGCACTTCCCGGGTGAGGTGATGCCCCACCCTGTTTTGGCTCGCCCTCCGTGGGCTGCACCCACTGTCCAACCAGTCCTAATGAGATGAACCAGGTACCTCAGTTGGAAATGCAAAAATCACCTCTCTTCTGCATTGATCACGCTGGGAGCTGCAGACTGGAGCTGTTCCTATTTGGCCATCTTGGAATGGAGACCCAAGGTTTTTTATAAACATCTTTTTTATTAATCAATCATAACATGGCAAAATGTATACTTGCCATTTCTGAAAAGTGATCCAAACTCTACATCCACAGATGAAAAAATTCTTATAGAATTTTGTGAAAAGCATACATGTTGAGTTAAACAAATTGTATAGCTGTTGGAGTGCCATGAAATTAATACTTGCATTTTGGACTGCCGTAGTTTATACTTTTTATATGTTTCAAATCAGGTGTGCACCATTTGTACTGAGAACACCACAAAATGAATTATCTAAAATCCCTTGATTTTAATATGTGTTTTGGTTTATTAACAAATTACAGTAATTTCTTACACATTTTTGGAAATTAATTGTATAAGAATATATGTATCTGCTTATGGATACAGTGTGTAAATAAAACTGTTTTTTTTTTTTTTTTTTTAAG
>NW_026666046.1:0-1529 GCF_009828535.3 Hylobates moloch | reverse complement strand
AGGTGCTCCTCACTTCCCAGACGGGGCGGCCGGGCAGAGGCGCTCCTCACTTCCCAGACGGGGAGGCTGGGCAGAGATGCACCTAATCTTGAGGCAGGTTCCTAGTTGAGAATTATATTATTATCGAATACTCTCAATTCATTCTGAATGTTTAGATATGTATCTCTTGCCACATAGGCACTTTTTAAAGGTGCTTTTACATAGCACAGACATTACCAATAGTAGTGTTAAATAGCAGTTGGTGTCTTTTCATTTTATGTATATTTATCATATAAGTCTGATTTTTTTTTAAGTGTTTTGAATGGTTTTCTGGAGAGACAGCATTGGTAAGTGGTATATGATGGTATCCCAGTGGTAAGAGGGTTGCATGATTCCCTCCAGTCTTTGATTTTGAAAGCCTAGTCTTGTATTCAAGAGCATCTCGGACCCAGGACATTCTCCAATAGTGCATCCAGTTCAACATGAAAAGTGCTTCACTGCATGGAAAACATTTTGACGAAGAAAAATAAATCTTAATTCTTTTTTGTAGCCTTCTTGATATTTACAGCAATAACATTAACTCTTTTCTTTATTGATAGCTAAAACGGATACTTTTTGCCATGTAATTAGATGTCCTATACTGCAACAAGGAATTGCCCTCTGAAAGGAGGTTCATATATAATACTCATTTACAATTCAGTATATAATTAGCTATGCAAATAATTTTAAATATAATCAATAATAAAGACTGTTCTGTGGATGGTAGTGTTTAATACATTTTGTATTTTGTAGAGTGAGTGATTTCAGCCTTTTATTTGCTTAAAATCAGCAACTATTTAGCCTAATTCTTAGCATTATTTTGTCCTTTGCACGCCAGTACTTTTTAGTGCATGCTTTTTGTGATCTGTGTTAAAAATCTGCATTGCAAACATTGCAGCTTGAACTTAAACTTGTTATTCAAATAAATACTTAATTTTTAAATTGTTCTTGTATAATCAGATGCCCCTTTTAGTATTATTTTAGAAGCATTGGGAGGGTTTTGCCTAAAGTACAATTTATCTGGAAAATCTGGATTTTAGTCTTATAAAATTTTAAGTCTTTCATAGGACCTATATTTTCTTAAATTAAATTTTGTAGTTCTAGAATAAATAGGCAATCTAAAAACGTGTTATCTGTGTTACTTAAAGCAAAGACTTTCTTATATTTTAACCTACTAAACAAAGAGGAGGGATTCCTGTCATTAAGGACAAGGGCACTGCATCCTCAAGTTCCCATCGTCAAAAAATAAAACTAAACTAAAAACAACAAAAAGCAGCACATAGTGCAAGTTTCTTAGGCTTTCTGCTCACAGGCACCAAAGTTGCCCATGTAAACCAATCGACTTCTTGCCAAAGGAAACCAGCCCTGGAAAGATGAAGCTCCCTGGAGGAGGCTTTAACTTTGACATATCCACCTCCAGAAACCAGCAGACAGCATTTGTGCATGTGTAACTGGACCTCCAGTCGTAAGTATGGTGTGCAGTACAGAAGAGTCTGCTATAGAACTAAAAT
>NW_026666045.1:0-1529 GCF_009828535.3 Hylobates moloch | reverse complement strand
AATGGAAAGGAACGGAAAAGAATGGAATGGAATGGAATGCAATGGAAAGGAATGGAATGGAATGGAATGGAGTGGAGTGAAGTGCAGTGTAGTGGAATGGAGTAGAAAGGAATGGAGTGCAGGGGAGTGGAACGGAATGGAGTGGAGTGGTGAGCAGTGGTGTGCTGTGGAATGTTGTGGAGAAGAGTGGAGTGGAGTGCAGTGGATTCGAGAGGAATGGAAAGGAATGGAGTGGACTGGAGTGGCGTGGAGTGGAATTGGAAGGAATGGAGTGTACTGGAGTGGATTAGAGTGGAATCGAGTGGAATGAAAAGGAATGGAAGGGAATGCAGTGTATTGGAGTGAAGTGGAGTGGAGTGGAATGGAAATGAATGGAAGGGAATGGAATGGAATGGAATGGAATTCAAAGAAATGGAATGGAATGCAGTGGAGTGGAGTGCAGTGTAGTGGAATGGAGTAGAAAGGAGTGGAGTGGAGTGGTGAGGATTGGAATGGAATGGAACGGAATGGAATGGAATGGAGTGGTGTGGAGTGCAATGGGAAGGAATGAAATGGAGTGGAGTGGAGTGGAGTGGAATACAGTGGCTTCGAGTTGAATGGAATGGAATGGAATGCAGTGGATTGGAGTGGAGTGGGGTTGTATGGAATGGAATGGAAGGGAATGGAATGGAATCAAATGCAATGGAAAGTAATTGAATGAAATGGAATGGAATGGAATGCAGTGGAGAGGAGTGTAGTGTAGTGAAATGAAGTAGAAAGGAAAGGAGTGTAGTGTAGTGTAGTGGAGGGCCGTTGAGTGGAATGGAGTGGAATGGAATGGAATGGAATAGAATGGAATGGAATGGAGTGGAGAGAGTGGAGTGGAATGGGAAGGAATGGAATGGAGTTGAGTGGAGTGGAGTGCAGTAGAGTGGATTTGGGAGGAATGGAATGAAATGCAATGGAATGGAATGGAATGCAGTGGAATGGAATGGTATGGTATGCAATGGAATGGAATGCAGAGGACTGGAGTGGAGTGGAGAGGAGTGGAATGGAATGGAATGGAAGGGAATAGAATGGAATGGAGTGGAATGGAATGGAATGGATTGCCTGGAGTGCAGAGTAGTTGAATGGAGAAGAAAATAATGGAGTGTAGTGGAGTGGAGTGGAGTGTAGTGGAGTGGAGTGGAGTGGAGTGGAGTGGAGAGGAATGTAATGGAATGGAGTGGATTGGAGTGGAACGGGAATGAATGGAATGGAGTGGATTGGAATGGAGTGGAATGGGAACAAATGGAGTGGAGTGGAGTAGAGTGGACTCGAGTGGTATGGAATGGAATAGAATGGAATGGAATGCAGTGGATTGCAGTGGAGTGCAGTGGAGTGGAATGGAATGGAACTGAACAGAATGGAATGGAATACAAAGGGACGGAATGGAATGGAATGGATTGGAATGTAATGGAGTGGAGTGGAGTGCACTGTAGTGGAATGGAGTAGAAAGGAATTGAGTGGAGTGTAGAGGAATTGAGTGGAATGGAGTGGAACGAAATGGA
>NW_026666044.1:0-1529 GCF_009828535.3 Hylobates moloch | reverse complement strand
AATGGAAAGGAACGGAAAAGAATGGAATGGAATGGAATGCAATGGAAAGGAATGGAATGGAATGGAATGGAGTGGAGTGAAGTGCAGTGTAGTGGAATGGAGTAGAAAGGAATGGAGTGCAGGGGAGTGGAACGGAATGGAGTGGAGTGGTGAGCAGTGGTGTGCTGTGGAATGTTGTGGAGAAGAGTGGAGTGGAGTGCAGTGGATTCGAGAGGAATGGAAAGGAATGGAGTGGACTGGAGTGGCGTGGAGTGGAATTGGAAGGAATGGAGTGTACTGGAGTGGATTAGAGTGGAATCGAGTGGAATGAAAAGGAATGGAAGGGAATGCAGTGTATTGGAGTGAAGTGGAGTGGAGTGGAATGGAAATGAATGGAAGGGAATGGAATGGAATGGAATGGAATTCAAAGAAATGGAATGGAATGCAGTGGAGTGGAGTGCAGTGTAGTGGAATGGAGTAGAAAGGAGTGGAGTGGAGTGGTGAGGATTGGAATGGAATGGAACGGAATGGAATGGAATGGAGTGGTGTGGAGTGCAATGGGAAGGAATGAAATGGAGTGGAGTGGAGTGGAGTGGAATACAGTGGCTTCGAGTTGAATGGAATGGAATGGAATGCAGTGGATTGGAGTGGAGTGGGGTTGTATGGAATGGAATGGAAGGGAATGGAATGGAATCAAATGCAATGGAAAGTAATTGAATGAAATGGAATGGAATGGAATGCAGTGGAGAGGAGTGTAGTGTAGTGAAATGAAGTAGAAAGGAAAGGAGTGTAGTGTAGTGTAGTGGAGGGGCGTTGAGTGGAATGGAGTGGAATGGAATGGAATGGAATAGAATGGAATGGAATGGAGTGGAGAGAGTGGAGTGGAATGGGAAGGAATGGAATGGAGTGGAGTGGAGTGGAGTGCAGTAGAGTGGATTTGGGAGGAATGGAATGAAATGCAATGGAATGGAATGGAATGCAGTGGAATGGAATGGTATGGTATGCAATGGAATGGAATGCAGAGGACTGGAGTGGAGTGGAGAGGAGTGGAATGGAATGGAATGGAAGGGAATAGAATGGAATGGAGTGGAATGGAATGGAATGGATTGCCTGGAGTGCAGAGTAGTTGAATGGAGAAGAAAATAATGGAGTGTAGTGGAGTGGAGTGGAGTGTAGTGGAGTGGAGTGGAGTGGAGTGGAGTGGAGAGGAATGTAATGGAATGGAGTGGATTGGAGTGGAACGGGAATGAATGGAATGGAGTGGATTGGAATGGAGTGGAATGGGAACAAATGGAGTGGAGTGGAGTAGAGTGGACTCGAGTGGTATGGAATGGAATAGAATGGAATGGAATGCAGTGGATTGCAGTGGAGTGCAGTGGAGTGGAATGGAATGGAACTGAACAGAATGGAATGGAATACAAAGGGACGGAATGGAATGGAATGGATTGGAATGTAATGGAGTGGAGTGGAGTGCACTGTAGTGGAATGGAGTAGAAAGGAATTGAGTGGAGTGTAGAGGAATTGAGTGGAATGGAGTGGAACGAAATGGA
>NW_026666043.1:0-1529 GCF_009828535.3 Hylobates moloch | reverse complement strand
CGGGGAGGAGCTGATGTTCTGGTTTGAGGGTCTTGTAGCCGTGGACCTGGGGAGGAGCTGATATTCCGGTTTGAGGCTCTTGCAGCCGCGGACCCGGGGAGGAGCTGATGTTCTGCTTTGAGGGTCTTGCAGCCACAGACCCGGCGAGGAACTGATTTTCCTATTTGAGGGTCTTGCAGCCGCAGACCTGGGGAGGAGCTGATGTTGAGCTGATATTCCAGTTGCAGTTTGAGGGCCGGAGAGCTGATGTTCCAGTTTGATGGCCGTGCACCTGGAGACCCAGAGAGGAACATTTAACTGGAACATTTGCTCCCCGCAGTGCCTCCAGCTGCATCGCTCCCAAACTGGAACATCTGTTCCCACCCGGGTCTCCAGCTGCACGGCCCTCAAACTGCAACATTGTCTACCCTCAAGTCTCCAGTTGCAAGGCCCTCAGAATTGAACATGAGCTCCCCACTGGGTCTCCAGCTTCACGGCCCTGAAACTGGAACTTCCGCTTCCCACCGGGTATCCAGCTGCATGGCCCTCAAACTGGAACATCAGCTCCCCACCAGGTCTCCAGCTGCTGGGGGCTGACAAACCTTTCGTTGATTAAGTGGCCTGGGTGTCCCAGGCCCATTTATATTAGACCTCTCAGTATAGCTTGGTGCATTTCCAGGAAACATAACACCATTCATTCAATTGAAACTATTGGAATTGTTTTTCTCTGTAGAAGGATAATCACAGCTAACAACCATCACATTCTTTTCGACTCCTCTGAGAAGTTTGTCTGTTCCTGTATAGTTTCTCCTTGGATCTGTTAACAATTCACCTAGTCACTGAATAGTAAAAGGGATACCTTAAATCCAGTGACAATTTTCAGTATTCTTTCCTTCATTTCATCAAAGGGAATATATTCGACATTAGGGTTGGGAGGACCTCTTGCCTCAGGAGCTGAAGTTCTGAAATCATCCATCACTTTCTCCTGTTTGAAAATAAAATAGTCTTTAAATTGGGACCACTGAATCTGTTTCTCCAGTCTTGGCTACATGACAAAGAACCTGATCCAGGACAGGACAAGCTTTCCTTTTCCCCCTCTTCTCAAAATCTTCCAGCGCCTCCTGGAGCCCCTCGACGTCCATGGCTTCCCGGAGTCCCTCACGGCCTCCGCCTCCCTCCGCGGGTCTCTTGGGGACCGGAACGCCTCCCCCCACCCCCGACGTCCTCCCACTCCCTCGCACACACTCCAGCACGCAGGGCAAGTGGGGTGGGGGGGGAATGAAGGGAGCCAGGGGAAGCGTGTGAGAGAGTGAGACCGACAGAGCGAGCACCTCCCCAAGCCGCTACCACCAACCCTCCAACATGGCGCCTGGCACGTCAACCTAAAAAGTTATTTCTTGGAGAAGCGATGGATGACAGAGATTAATCTGAGTTACTGTTAATGGAGAAACTTAGAACTTACCATTTTTCCTGTGAGGTTTTGGTGCTCATACTGCTGTTCTGTGAGTTCTGGCAATTGAGTCCGTTCACACAGCCTGGTGGTGCAGCAG
>NW_026666042.1:0-1529 GCF_009828535.3 Hylobates moloch | reverse complement strand
CATTAGCCAAACTATTTGTTTGACTGAGTTGTGTCTTTGACTAGGTTAATTGACAGGAGTTTTGCAGTTAAAGTTACTGAGGGCATGTCTTGATATTTTAGGGCTTTGTGTTTAAATCACTATTTGAGATCCTTGAAGACAGGTTAAAAGACATGAATGATAGGCAAAAGGTTCAATATACATCTAAAATGAATTCCTAAGGAAGGTACTAGAGAGAATGGGGGACAGCTAATTTTTAAAGAGATAATGAATTTTTTTCAGAATTGATGAATGATGGGAGTCTTGAAATTCAAAAAGCATGAGTCCTAAGTAGAATGAGTAAAAATAAGCCTGCTTCTAGATATATCATAGTAAAATTGCAGAGCATGAAAAACAAAGAAAAGCTCTTAAAATTTACTTGCTCAAGATCATAAAGCTAGTTAGTAGTGAAGCCAGTATTCAAACCGAGTGTTTTTGACCACTGCTAGTACAAGGTCATCTAGTTACAAGCTCTAATTTACAGATGAGGTAATTGAGGCCAAAAGATGACACAGATTTGTCTTTGGAGTTTAGTGGTAGTAGGTCTTGAAGTTATACTGGTTTCTTTACCTCAGATTTAGGAAAATCCCCATTGTGAGTGGTAAGAGGAGCCACACTGTACCTTGGAAGCAATAATTCATGGGTTGTGGACTGTCGTTTCCAGAATGATCAGCAGACACTGCAGAACATAGCTAACAAAAATGTCCAACACTTATGTAGTGCTTACCATGTGACATTAACTCAGTTAATTTTCATGTCAACTCAATGAGTTAGATAATGGTTTTATCACAGTCTTTTAGATGGGAAACTAAGGCACTCAGAGGAGGAAAGTAATTTGCCACATTCACAAAGCTAGTAAGCAGAAGAGCCAGGATTTACACCCTAGGCAGCCTGGCTGGTGAGTGTTTAACCTCTGCACTATACTTCTGCTAGCGCAAACAAAATAAACCCTGTGAAGTCGGAAACTGTGTCTGTCTTATTCACTGCTGTATCCCTAGGACCCAGTATAATGCTTGGCACATAATAGATACTCAATAAATATTTCTTGCATTAATGAAGTAATAAATAAGTGAATAAATTTGATTTGTGATGCCATATTCAGTGTGGCTGTGTGGACTGAACTGTTCCATTACCAGCTAGCTACTTAGTAATAGTGTAATTTCTCACAAATGGGACAAATTTGCACCTGGGCAATTACAGCTGTGCCTAACTACCCTTTGCTCACATCATCAGTTGTACTCTGCAGCCTCAGAGATCCACTAAAGTGAATCTCCTGGTTCTGAGTCCCAGCTGAACCCTAGATGCAACCTGCTGACTTGTGATTGTTTGGAGCCTGAGGCAACAGGACCCTGGGTGGAGAGAGTCCAAGTTACGATTTAAAAATATGTATCTGTACCACAGAGTCAACATTAGGCAGCTGGAAACTGCCTATTCACAAACTGAGAATATTCACATCCTGTATATTCTCTGTAGGGGTAGTGGGACTGACTGATCATGTGATCACAGAGCAC
>NW_026666041.1:0-1529 GCF_009828535.3 Hylobates moloch | reverse complement strand
GTTCAAGAGATTCTCCTGCCCCAGCTTCTTGAGTTGCTAGGACTACAGGCACCCACCACCACGTCTGGCTAATTTTTGTATTTTTTTTTTTTTTTTAACAGTGACGGGATTTCACCATGTTGGCTGGTGTTGAACTCCTGACCTCAAGTGATCCACCCACCTCGGCCTCCTAAAGTGCTGGGATTACAGGTATGAAACACTGTGCCTGGCTATAAAATGTTTCTTATTGGACCTAAAAGGGTGCCTGGCTCTTAGTTGATTATCTGCTGGTTCTGGAAAGGAAGGAAGGAGAAAAAGTAAAAAAAGGCAGGAGAAAGAAGATTCTTTATAGAATGTGGATTTTTCCTGCAAGGGACGGCTTTGCAGGGCCATTTCAAGATATGGCAGAGATACGTGTGCATGTGTCTTTATAGCAGCATGATTTATAATCTTTTGGGTATATACCCAGTAATGGGATGGCTGGGTCAAATGGTATTTCTAGTTCTAGATCCCTGAGGAATCGCCACACTGACTTCCATAATGGTTGAACTAGTTTACAGTCCCACCAACAGTGTGAAAGTGTTCCTATTTCTCCACATCCTCTCCAGCACCTGTTGTTTCCTGACTTTTTAATGATGGCCATTCTAACTGGTGTGAGATGGTATCTCATTGTGGTTTTGATTTGCATTTCTCTGATGGCCAGTGATGATGAGCATTTCTTCATGTGTCTGTTGGCCGCATAAATGTCTTGTTTTGAGAAGTGTCTGTTCATATCCTTCATATGTTTATTGTGGCACTATTCACAATAGCAAAGACTTGGAACCAACCCAAATGTCCAACAATGATAGACTGGATTAAGAAAATGTGGCACATAGACACCATGGAATACTATGCAGCCATAAAAAATGATGAGTTCATATCCTTTGTAGGGACATGGATGAAACTGGAAACCATCATTCTCAGCAAACTATTGCAAGGACGAAAAACCAAACACCGCATGTTCTCACTCATAGGTGGGAATTGAACAGTGAGAACACATGGACACAGGAAGGGGAACATCACACACTGGGGCCTGTTGTGGGGTGGGGGGAGGGGGGAGGGACAGCATTAGGAGATACACCTAATGTAAATGACCAGTTAATGGGTGCAGCACACGAACATGGCACATGTATACAATATGCAACTAACCTGCATGTTGTGCACATGTACCCTAAAACTTGAAGTATATAAAAAAAATATGGCAGGGAAATGTGTTTTGGGGGTAAAATATTTTGATTTTCTTCCTTGTCATGCCAGAGTCAGATGGGAAAGTAAGTCACGATCTACAGGGTTAAATAAAACCTATCTGATGAGAATGTATTATGGTTTGTATGGCATGACTCCCCCGCCAGATCCCTTAGATAGGAATTTAGGCAAGATAAAAAAAAAAAAAAAAAATCAGAGCTTTGTCCTCACACACAAGGCTTCAGTAGGATGTGTTGGTGCCCCGGCCGCATGATGGATGCATAGCAAGTCCCAGCTGCTGTGAGTCCTGGCTGCTAGTGGCTCCC
>NW_026666040.1:692-1529 GCF_009828535.3 Hylobates moloch | reverse complement strand
CAGAAAGAGTGTTTCAGAACTGCGCTATCAAAAGTAATCTTCAGCTCTGCTAGTTGAATGCACAGAACAGAAATAAGTTTCACAGAATGCTTCTGTGTTGTTTTTATTTGAAGATATTCTTTTTTCCACTGTAGGTCCCTTAGCGGTCCGAATGTCCCCTTGCAGTTTCTACAGAAACACTGTTTCAGAACAGCTCAATCAAAACTTAGCTTCAACTCTCTTAGTTGAATGCACAGAACAAAAAGAAGTTTCACCGAATTCTTCTGTGTAGTTTTTATTTGAAGATATTCCTTTTTCCACTATAGGCCCCTTAGCGCTCCGAATTTCCCCTTGCAGTTTCTACAGAAAGAGTGTTTCACAACTGCTCTATCAAAAGTAAGCTTCAGCTCTGTAAGTTGAAAGCACAGAACAGAAAGATGTTTCACAGAATGCTTCTGTGTAGTTTTTATTTGATGATATTCCTTTTTCCGCTATAGGCCCCTTAGCGCTCCGAATTTCCCCTTGCAGTTTCTACAGAAAGAGTGTTTCACAACTGCAATATGAAAAGTAAGCTTCAGCTCTGTAAGTTGAATGCACAGAAGAGAAAGATGTTTCACAGAATGCTTCTGTGTAGTTTTTATTTGAAGATACTCCTTTTTCCACTATAGGCCCCTTAGTGCTCGGAATGTCCCCATTCAGTTTCTACAGAAACAGTGTTTCAGAACTGCTCAATCAAAAGTAAGATTCAACTCCGTTGTTGAATGCAGAGAACAGAAAGAAGTTTCACAAAATGCTTCTGTGTAGTTTTTATTTGAAGATATTCCTTTTTCCACTATAAGCCCCTTGGCGCTCTGAATG
>NW_026666040.1:0-592 GCF_009828535.3 Hylobates moloch | reverse complement strand
TTTGAAGATATTCCTTTTTCCACTATAAGCCCCTTAGCGCTCAGAATGTCTACTTGCAGTTTCTACAGAAAGAGTGTTTCAGAACTGCTCTATCAAAAGTAAGCTTCAATTCTGCTAGTTGAATGCACAGAACAGAAAGAAGTTTCACAGAATGCTTCTGTGTAGTTTTTATTTGAAGATATTACTTTTTCCACTGTAGCTCCCTTAGCGGTCGGAATATTCCCTTGCAGTTTCTACAGAAACAGTGTTTCAGAACAGCTGAATCAAAAGTAAGCTTCAACTCTGTTAGTTGCATGCACAGAACAGAAAGATGTTTCACAGAATGCTTCTGTGTAGTTTTTATTTGAAGATATTCCTTTTTCCAGTATAGGCCCCTTAGTGCTCCGAATGTCCCCATGCAGTTTCTACAGAAAAAGTGTTTCAGAACTGCTCAATCAAAAGTAAGCTTCAACTCCTTTAGTTGAATGCAGAGAACAGAAAGAAGTTTCACAAAATGCTTCTGTGTAGTTTTTATTTGAAGATATTCCTTTTTCCACTATAAGCCCCTTGGCGCTCAGAATGTCTACTTGCAGTTTCTACAGAAAGAGTGTTT
>NW_026666039.1:782-1529 GCF_009828535.3 Hylobates moloch | reverse complement strand
TATTTGAAGATATTCCTTTTTCCACTAAAGGCCCCCTAGGGCTCAAAATAGCCTCTTCCAGTTTCTACAGAAAGAGTGTTTCGGAACTGCTCAATCAAAACTAAGCTTCAACTCTGTTAGTTGAATGCACAGAACAGAAAGAAGTTGCACAGAATTCTTCTGTGTAGTTTTCGTTTGAAGATATTGCTTTTTCCACTATAATACCCTTAGCGCTCAGAATGTCCACTGGCAGTTTCTACAGAAATAGTGTTTTAGAACTGCTCTATCAAAAGTAAGCTTCAACTCTGCTAGTTGAATGCACAGAACAGAAAGAAGATTCACAGAATGCTTCTGTGTGGTTTTTATTTGAAGATATTACTTTTTCCTCTATAGGCCCCTTAGCGCTCCAATTGTCCCATTGCAGTTTCTACAGAAAGAGTGTTTCAGAACTGCTCTATCAAAAGTATGCTTCAACTCTCAGTTGAATGCACAGAACAGAAAGAAGTTGCACAGAATGCTTCTGTGTAGTTTTCGTTTGAAGATATTCCTTTTTCCACTAAAATACCCTTAGCGCTCAGAATGTCTACTTTCAGTTTCTACAGAATGAGTGTTTCAGAACTGCTCTATCAAAAGTAAGCTTCAACTCTGCTAGTAGAATGCACAGAACAGAAAGAAGTTTCACAAAACGCTTCTGTGTAGTGTTTATTTGAAGATATTCCTTTTTCCACTATAGGCCCCTTAGAACTCCGAATTTCCAAATGCGGTTTC
>NW_026666039.1:0-772 GCF_009828535.3 Hylobates moloch | reverse complement strand
CAGAACAGAAAGGAGTTTCACAGAATGCTTCTGTGTAGTTTTTATTTGAAGATATTCCTTTTTCCACTATAGGCCCCTTTGTGCTCCGAGTATCCCCATGCGGTTTCTACAGAAACAGTGTTTCAGAACTGCTCAATCAAAAGTAAGCTTCAACTCCGTTAGTTGAATGCACCGAGAAGAAAGCAGTTTCACAAAATGCTTCTGTGTAGTTTTTATTTGAAGATATTACTTTTTCCACTATAAGCAACTTAGCGCTCAGAATATCTACTTGCAGTTTCTACAGAAAGAGTGTTTCAGAACTGCTCTATCAAAAGTATGCTTCAACTCTCAGTTGAATGCACAGAACAGAAAGAAGTTGCACAGAATGCTTCTGTGTAGTTTTCGTTTGAAGATATTCCTTTTTCCACTAA
Organism: Hylobates moloch; assembly: GCF_009828535.3. Lineage (NCBI taxonomy): Eukaryota > Metazoa > Chordata > Mammalia > Primates > Hylobatidae > Hylobates > Hylobates moloch. The sequence continues at coordinate 362 of NW_026666039.1, read as the reverse complement.
AATACCCTTAGCGCTCAGAATGTCTACTTTCAGTTTCTACAGAATGAGTGTTTCAGAACTGCTCTATCAAAAGTAAGCTTCGACTCTGCTAGTAGAATGCACAGAACAGAAAGAAGTTTCACAAAACGCTTCTGTGTAGTGTTTATTTGAAGATATTCCTTTTTCCACTATAGGCCCCTTAGAACTCCGAATTTCCAAATGCGGTTTCTACAGAAACAGTGTTTCAGAACTGCTCAATCAAAAGTAAGCTTCGTCTCCGTTAGTTCAATGCACAGAACAGAAAGAAGTTTCACAAAATGCTCCTGTGTAGTTTTTATTTGAAGATATTCCTTTTTCCACTATAAGCCCCTTAGCGCTCAGAT
>NW_026666038.1:0-1530 GCF_009828535.3 Hylobates moloch | reverse complement strand
CAAGAAAACCTAGGCAATACCATTCAGGACATAGGCGTGGGCAAGGACTTCATGTCTAAAACACCAAAAGCAATGGCAACAAAAGCCAAAATCGACAAATGGGATCTCATTAAACTAAAGAGCTTCTGCACAGCAAAAGAAACTATCATCAGAGTGAACAGGCAACCTACAGAATGGGAGAAAATTTTTGCAACCTACTCATCTGACAAAGGGCTAATATCCAGAATCTACAATGAACTCAAACAAATTTACAAGAAAAAAACAAACAACCCCATCAAAAAGTGGGCAGAGGACATGAACAGACACTTCTCAAAAGAAGACATTTATGCAGCCAAAAAACACATGAAGAAATGCTCATCATCACTGGCCATCAGAGAAATGCAAATCAAAACCACAGTGAGATACCATCTCACACCAGTTAGAATGGCCATCATTAAAAAAGCAGGAAACAACAGGTGCTGGAGAGGATGTGGAGAAACAGGAACACTTTTACACTGTTGGTGGGACTGTAAACTAGTTCAACCATTGTGGAAGTCAGTGTGGCGATTCCTCAGGGATCTCGAACTAGAAATACCATTTGACCCAGCCATCCCATTACTGGGTATATACCCAAAGGACTATAAATCATGCTGCTATAAAGACACATGCACACGTATGTTTATTGCAGCACTATTCACAATAGCAAAGACTTGGAACCAACCCAAATGTCCAACAACGATAGACTGGATTAAGAAAATGTGGCACATATACACCATGGAATACTATGCAGCCATAAAAAATGATGAGTTCGTGTCCTTTGTAGGGACATGGATGAAACTGGAAAACATCATTCTCAGTAAACTATCGCAAGGACAAAAAACCAAACACCGCATGTTCTCACTCATAGGTGGGAATTGAACAATGAGAACTCATGGACACAGGAAGGGGAACATCACACTCCGGGGACTGTTGTGGGGTTGGGGGAGGGGGGAGGGACAGCATTAGGGGATACACCTAATGCTAAATGATGAGTTAATGGGTGCAGGAAATCAACATGGCACATGGATACATATGTAACAAACCTGCACATTGTGTACATGTACCCTAAAAACCTAAAGTATAATAAAAAAAAAAATTTATGGGAAAAAGAAGAAAAAAAAAAAAAAAGAGACAAAGAAAGCCATTACATAATGGTAAAGGGATCAATTCAACAAGAAGAGCCAACTATCCTAAATATATATGCACCCAATACAGGAGCACCCAGATTCATAAAGCAAGTCCTCAGTGACCTACAAATAGACTTAAACTCCCACACAATAATAATGGGAGATTTTAACACCCCACTGTCAACATTAGACAGATCAACGAGACAGAAAGTTAACAAGGATATCCAGGAATTGAACTCAGCTCTGCACCAAGTGGACCTAATAGACATCTACAGAAATCCCCACCCAAAGTCAACAGAATATACATTTTTTTCAGCACCACACCACACCTATTCCAAAATTGACCACATAGTTGGAAGTAAAGCTCTCCTCAGCAAATGTAAAA
>NW_026666037.1:770-1530 GCF_009828535.3 Hylobates moloch | reverse complement strand
ATGAGTGGTGGGTGGGTAGGTGAGTGGATGTGTGAGTGGATGGGTGAGTGGGAAGATGAATGGATGGATGGATAGATGAATGGATGGATGGGTGGATGGATGGATGGATGTGTGAGTGGGTGCATGGATGAGTGGATGAGTAGATGGATAGATGGATGAGTGGGTAGGTGGGTGGATGTGTGGATGTAGGAATGCATGGGTGGGTAGGTGGATGTGTGGATGGACGGATGAATAGGTGGGTGGATGTGTGGATGGGTGGATGAATAGGTGGGTGGATGTGTGAATGAATGGATGGATAGATGGATGAATGGGTAGGTGGGTGGATGGATGGGTGGATGAATGGATGGGTAGGTGAGTGGGTGGCTGTGTAGATGAATGGATGAGTGGTGTGTGGGTAGGTGAGTGGATGTGTGAGTGGATGGGTGAGTGGGAAGATGAATGGATGGATGAGTGGGTAGATGTATGTATGTATGGATGGATGAGTGGTAGGTGGATGTGTGTATAGACGGATGCATTGATGAGTGGATAGATGGATGGGTGGGTGAATGTGTGAATGAATGGATGGATGGGTAAGTGGGTGGGTGGGTGGATGAGTAGATGGATAGATGGATGAGTGGGTAGGTGGGTGGATGTAGGAATGCATGGGTGGGTAGGTGGATGTGTGGATGGACAGATGAATAGGTGGGTGGATGTGTGGATGGGTGGATGAATAGGTGGGTGGATGTGTGAATGAATGGATGGATGGGTAAGTGGGTGGGTG
>NW_026666037.1:0-760 GCF_009828535.3 Hylobates moloch | reverse complement strand
ATGAGTGGTGGGTGGGTAGGTGAGTGGATGTGTGAGTGGATGGGTGAGTGGGAAGATGAATGGATGGATGGATAGATGAATGGATGGATGGGTGGATGGATGGATGGATGTGTGAGTGGGTGCATGGATGAGTGGATGAGTAGATGGATAGATGGATGAGTGGGTAGGTGGGTGGATGTGTGGATGTAGGAATGCATGGGTGGGTAGGTGGATGTGTGGATGGACGGATGAATAGGTGGGTGGATGTGTGGATGGGTGGATGAATAGGTGGGTGGATGTGTGAATGAATGGATGGATAGATGGATGAATGGGTAGGTGGGTGGATGGATGGGTGGATGAATGGATGGGTAGGTGAGTGGGTGGCTGTGTAGATGAATGGATGAGTGGTGTGTGGGTAGGTGAGTGGATGTGTGAGTGGATGGGTGAGTGGGAAGATGAATGGATGGATGAGTGGGTAGATGTATGTATGTATGGATGGATGAGTGGTAGGTGGATGTGTGTATAGACGGATGCATTGATGAGTGGATAGATGGATGGGTGGGTGAATGTGTGAATGAATGGATGGATGGGTAAGTGGGTGGGTGGGTGGATGAGTAGATGGATAGATGGATGAGTGGGTAGGTGGGTGGATGTAGGAATGCATGGGTGGGTAGGTGGATGTGTGGATGGACAGATGAATAGGTGGGTGGATGTGTGGATGGGTGGATGAATAGGTGGGTGGATGTGTGAATGAATGGATGGATGGGTAAGTGGGTGGGTG
>NW_026666036.1:0-1530 GCF_009828535.3 Hylobates moloch | reverse complement strand
GTTGGTGTTGGAGGTTTTCTTATTTACAATAATTTTTCTTCATGAAGGAAGATGTGTACCCATATAGTGATGGATCAAATATAAAGTTTACTTGTTACCATATATTAAGGGTCAGAATATCTTGAGAGGAATAAACTCTCTAAACTGTATCTTCTGAAACCTGGTTCCACAGTAACATAGTCTCCTGATGTATGAATATAAAGCCAATCAGTTATCAGAGATGAGCCATTCTTTTCATCACTGCTACTCTCTTTTGAAGTGACATTTTCCTAGCTGCATAATCTGAGATAATGTTTGGTTGTATAAAATATGCTACTATTATCACACGTATGTGCTGAAAAATTACAAATAAGCCATGCTTCTTAATTATGTTATCATACTCAGTGATATGGTTTGGCTCTGTGTCCCCACCCAAATCTCATCTCAAGTTGTAATTGCCAAGTGTTGAGGGAGAGACCTGGTGGGAGGTGATTGGATCATGGAGGTGGTTTCCCCTGTGCTGGTCTCTTGATAGTGAGGGGGTTCTCATGAAATCTGATGGTTTAAAAGTGGAAGTTTCCGCTGCATGCTCTCTCTCTCCTGCCACCATGTAAGAATGTGCTTGCTTATCCTTCACCTTCTACCATGATTGTAAGTTTCCTGAGGCCTCCCCAATTATCCATAACTGTGAGTCAATTAAACCTCTTTCCTTTATAAATTGCCCACTCTCGGGTTGTATCTTTATAGCAGTGTGAGAATTGCTTAATACAGAGAATTGGTACCAAGAGTGGGGTAGTGCTTTAAAGATAACCTGAAAATGTGGAAGTAACTTTGGAACTGGGTAACAGGCAAAGATTGGAACAGTTTGGAGGACTCTGAAGAAGGCAGAAAGACGTGGGGAAGGTCAGAATTTCCTGGAGATATGTTGAATGGTGTTGACCAAAATGCTGATAGTGGTATGGACAATTAAGTCCAGGCCTTGGTAGTCACAGATTCAGATGAGGAACTTCGTGAGAACTGGAGTAAAAGTCACTCATGCTGTGCTTTAGCAAAAAACCTTGGCAGCATTTTGCCCCTGCCCTAGAGCTCTGTGGAACTTCAAACTTAAGAGAGACAATTTAGGGTATCTGGTGGAAGAAATTTCTAAGCAACAAAGCATTCAAGACGTGACCTGGCTGAGTCTGAAAGCATTCAGTCATATGCATTCACAAAGAGATTACCTAAAACTGATACTTACATTTAAAAGGAAAGCAGAGCATAAAAGTTTGGAAAATTTGCAGCGTGACCATGTGGTAGAAAAGAAAAACCTATTTTCTTGGAGAAATTCAAGCAAGCTGCTGAAATTTATGTAAGTAATGAGGAGCTGAATGTTAATAGCCAAGACAATGAGGAAAATGGGTCCAGGCCATGTCAGAGATCTTGACAGCAGCCCCTCCCATCACAGACCTGTAGTCCTAGGATGGAAAAATAGTTTCCTGTGCCAAGCCCAGGGCCATGCTGTTCCGTGTAGCCTCAGGACTTGATGCCCTGTGTCCCAGCCACTCTAGTCTT
>NW_026666035.1:0-1531 GCF_009828535.3 Hylobates moloch | reverse complement strand
GAAACTTCTTTCTGTTCTGTGCATTCAACTAACAGAGTTGAAGCATACTTTTGATAGAGCAGTTCTGAAACACTCTTTCTGTAGAAACTGCAAGGGGACATTCGGAGCACTAAGGGGCCTTTAGTGGAAAAAGGAATATCTTCAAATAAAAACTACACAGAAGCATTCTGTGAAACTTCTTTCTGTTCTGTGCATTCAGCTAATAGATTTGAATCTTACTTTTGATAGAGCAGTTCTGAAACACTCTTTCTGTAGAAACTGCAAGGGGACAATCCGAGCACTAACGGGCCTGTAGTGGAAAAAGGAATATCTTCAAATAAAAACTACACAGAAGCATTCTGTGAAACTTCTTTCTCTTCTGTGCATTCAACTAAGAGAGCTGAAGTATGCTTTTGATAGAGCAGTTCTGAAACACTCTTTCTGTAGAAACTTCAAGTAGACATTCTGAGCGCTAAAGGGCTTATAGTGGAAAAAGGAATATCTGCAAATAAAAACAACACAGAATAATTCTGTGAAAGTTCTTTCTGTTCTGTGCATTCAACTAACAGGTTTGAAGCTTACTTTTGATTGAGCAGTTCTGAAACACTGTTTCTGTAGAAACTGCATTGGGACTTTCAGAGGACTAAGGGGCCTTTAGTGGAAAAAGGAATATCTTCAAATAAACACTACTTAGAAGCCTTCTGTGAAACTTCTTTCTGTTCTGTGCATTCAACTAACAGAGTTGAAGCATAGATTTGATAGAGCAGTTATGAAACACTCTTTCTGTAGAAACCGCAGGGGGACATTCGGAGCGCTAATGGGACTAGAGAGGAAAAAGGCATATCTTCATATATAAAGTACACAGAAGCATTCTGTGAAACATCTTCCTGTTCTGTGCATTCAACTAACAGAGTTGAAGCTTACTTTTGATTGAGCAGTTCTGAAACACTCTTTCGGTAGAAACTGGAATAGGAAATTTTGAGCACTAAGGGGCCTTTAGTGGAAAAAGGAATATCTTCAAATAAAAACAACACAGAAACATTCTGTGAAACTTCTTTCTGTTCTGTGGATTCAACTAACAGAGTTGAAGCCTACTTTTGATAGAGCAGTTCTGAAGCACTCCTTCTGTGGAAACTGTAAGGGGACATTCATAGCGCTAGGGGTCCTATAGTTGAAAAAGGAATATCTTCAAATAAAAACTACACAGAAGCATTCTGTGAAACTGCTTTCAGTTCGGTGCATTCAACTAACAGAGTTGAAGCCTACTTTTGATAGAGCAGTTCTGAAATACTCCTTCTGTTGGAACTGTAAGGGGACATTCAGAGCGCTAAGGGTCCTATAGCGGAAAAAGGAATATCTTCAAATGAAAACTACACAGAAGCATTCTGTGAAACTTCTTTCTGTTCTGTGCATTCAACTAAGAGAGTTGAAGGATGCTTTTGATAGCGCAGTTCTGAAACACTCTTTCTGTAGAACCTTCAAGTAGACATGCTGAGCGATAAGGTGCTTACCGTGGAAAAAGGAATATCTTCAAATAAAAACTACACAGAAG
>NW_026666034.1:0-1531 GCF_009828535.3 Hylobates moloch | reverse complement strand
TGGGATTACAAGCTTGAGCCACTGTGCCTGGCCACATTTTTTTTTTTTATTATTTTTTTGAGACAGTCTCACCCCATCACCCAGGCTGGAGTGCAATGGCACAATCTTGGCTCACTGCAACCTCCACCTGCTGGGTTTAGGCAATTCTCATGCTTCAGGCTCCAGAGTAGCTGGGACTACAAGCACCCATCACTGCACCCAGCTAATTTTTGTATTTTTAATAGAGACAGGGTTTTGCCATGTTGGCCGGGCTGGTCTCGAACTCCCGACCTCAAGTGATCCACCCGCTTTGGCCTCCCAAAGTGCTGGGAATACAGGTGTGACGCCACACCCGGCTGAGTTATACACTTTAAATGGGTGAACTATGTGATGTGTGGATCATGTCTCAATAAGAAATATACACATTCCCCCTGGAAGCAGCCCAAGCACGGCCCTGGCAACATGGCTGCCTGCCCTGGTTGGCTGTCAATCTGGATTTCTGGCAACTCAAGTGGACGAGGGTCACAGCGAATCCCTGTCAGAAAAATCCCCGCCTGAGATCACGAGATCAGGAGATCGAGACCATCCTAGCCAACATGGCGAAACCCCGTCTCTACTAAAAATACAAAAATTAGCCGGGCGTGGTGGCGCATGCCTGTAATGCTAGCTACTTGGGAGGCTGAGGCAGGAGAATCGCTTGAACCAGGGAGTGGGTGGTCGCTTCAGCCTGGTGACAGAGCGAGACTCTGTCTCAAGAAAAAAACAAAAACAACAACAAAAAAGAAAAATCTCCACCTGAGCTGTGGTTCCCTGGCTTGTTCTGAGGGCGGCTGGTACCTGGGACCATGAGCACACGTGGACGGGGACCAGGGTGCGGGGTGCAGGTTGGGGTGGGATCAGCCAGTGAGTGAAACGCTATAGGATAGAAATCAGATGGTTTTGACCAAAGGGAAGGAAGGCTGAGTGAAGTTTCCACAGGAAGGTGACTCTTGTCTGGGTCACATGGGAATGGATCACAGCCCTCTGGAGGCACCGCGGGCCCGTGTCAGTGGCGTGAGGGATGACTGACTGCACGGCCTGCTGGAAGGCGTGTGACTTGTGCGGCCTGATGCATGAGGTCTGCCACCCTCAGTCACCCCCTAGGGGATGAGGCAACGTCATGGGAGACAGCAACAGGAAAATCGTTGCTGAATCAGGCCGTGAGACACAGACTGGCACATAGGGAGGCCAAGGCAGGAGAAGACTGAGCCATTCTCAGGGTGCAGAGATACCTTTCAAAGAGCTTCAGGTTCCCTGGAGACGGCCACAGTTCCTGGAAGCTGGCACAGGCCCACACACTGGCGTGGTTGTCCACCAGGTCCTTCAGCTGGGAGTGTACCTGCAGAACAACGGGGGCCGGGGCTGGGTGATGGAGGGACCACCCAAAAGCCCCACGCCTAGAGGCTCTTGAGGACGAGAGGCAGATGTAGGGTCTCCTGTCTCCCTCCCCATCCCAAGTAGCTGAAGTCCCCAATCTCTGTGTGAAAGTAACTGTCGCTTTGAACAGATAGAA
>NW_026666033.1:0-1531 GCF_009828535.3 Hylobates moloch | reverse complement strand
AATAGATCAAATCTAACCTAAGGTCTATTTTGTAATAGCCTATTAAGTTAAGAATGGTTTTTGCATTTTTAAAGGATTATGAAAGAAAAAAGAGAAATATGCGAGAGAGATCGTACATGGCCCACAAAGCCTTAAAATATTTACTGTCTGACCTTCACAAAAAAAGATTTGAAAAAGTTGGTTTAGTAGGATGAAAGGAATGAAAGTTAACTTCAGATTGTTGCCTAAAGGAGAAGAAAATATGGACCACCTACATTCATTTGAGCATCATTAATCCAGAATTTTTTGGTAATTTAATCGGAATTAAATTAACATTTAAATATTTGAAATCAGCTGAATTATAGAAATAATATTATCAAGAATATTAAGCTACCAAAAGAATAGACTAGTATTAAGGATTTCATTTCGAGAATTGTTATATTAAAACAGATGTTTAAAATGATGGTTAAGTGGTAGAGCTAGAAATGTTTACACTAAGAAGCATATCAGAAATGCCCCTAACTCTTCACTAATTACAAAATAACTATCTCCCCAGCCCTGTTACCAAGAAAGGGATACCTGCATAGTATTTCTGTCTGTTTAGAGACAAGGAGATACTATGTTCAATTGCTATGAAAGCTTGATTCTTATCTTTTGTCCATAGAGGTGTGTATGTCATTAATCCTTATTAAGCTTATTAGTGATGCTCTTTTTTTTTTTTTTTTTTGAGACGGAGTCTCGCTCTTTTGCCCAGGCTGGACTTCAGTGGCATGATCTCTGCTCACTGCAAGCTCCGCCTCCCGGGTTGACGCCATTCTCCTGCCTCAGCCTCCCACGTAGCTGGGACTACAGGCGCCTGCCACCGTGCCTGGCTAATTTTTTGTATTTTTTTAGTAGAGACGGGGTTTCACCGTGTTAGCCAAGATGGTCTTGATCTCCTGACCTCGTGATCCACCCGCCTCGGCCTCCCAAAGTGCTGGGATTACAGGCGTGAGCCACCACGCCCGGCCTAGTGATGCTCTTTTGCAAACAGATTCTTTCAAATGTGAAAGGCTTAAGGAAAGTGGGTGTAAAGATCCTCAAGTGGATGCCAAAGTGCTACAGAGGCCATGAAGTAATAAAACTACATTTGCTTTAAGATAGTCATTTTCCTTCTACTCACTCCCCCAGCTATTCATTCATTCATTCATTCATTCATTTTTTTTTTTTTTTTTGAGACAGAGTCTCGCTCTGTCGCCCAGGCTGGAGTGCTGTGGCGCGATCTCGGCTCACCGCAAGCTCTGCCTCCTGGGCTCACGCCATTCTCCTGCCTCAGCCTCCCGAGTACCTGGGACTGCAGGCACACGCCGCCACACCCACCTAATTTTTTGTATTTTTAGTAGAGACGGGGTTTCACCTTGTTAGCCAGGATGATCTCGATATCCTGACCTTGTGATCCGCCTCTCAGCTTCCCAAAGTGCTGGGATTACAGGGATGAGCCACCGCGCCCGGCCAGCTATTCATTTGTTTTACAAATATTTGAATTTACTTTATTTCCATGTGTCAGTTTTAA
>NW_026666032.1:0-1531 GCF_009828535.3 Hylobates moloch | reverse complement strand
TATAAGTAGTTTGTAGAAAAAGGAAAAAGAAAGGTGAGTGAGACTTCATGAGTAAAAATTACAAAGACTTGCTACGTTTTTAGATTGAGATTTGGCAAACTATAGTTTATGGGCCAAATGTGGCCTGCAGCATTTTTTTTTTAATGGCCTAGGAGCTAAGAATATTGTTTACCTTTTTAAATGATTACATTTGAAAGGATTACATAAGTACGTATATAGTACCCTTTATTTTGCCTCTTGGTCCACAAAGCCTAAAGTCTCTGGCTCTTTAAATGTGCTGACCCCTGAATTAGATAATAAGTAAGTAGCTGTTTGAATTAAGGATAAGTAAGTAGCTTTTTGAATCAAGACATTTGGTAAAAGCCTGTCTGCAATTAGAGGATTTAGAGGATCAAATCTTACTATTTTCACATATAGCTTTTGAGGTTTGTTTGCTTGTTCACATAGGGCTTTTGAGGTTGGTTTGTTTTTAAATCAGGAAACAGTATTTTTTTCTGCCATTTTTGCCCTTTTTTTCTTCTTTTTTTTGAGATGGAGTTTTGCTCCTGTTGCCCAGGCTGGAGTGCAATGGCACGATCTGGGCTCACTGCAACCTCCACCTCCCAGGTTCAAGCGATTCTCCTGCCTCAGCCTCCCGAGTAGCTGGGATTATAGGCATGTGCTACCACGTTCTGGCTAATTTTGTATTTTTAGTAGAAATAGGGTTTCTCCGTGTTGTTCAGGCTGGTCTCAAACTCCTGACCTTAGGTGATCCACCCGCCTCGGCCTCCCAAAGTGCTGGGATTACAGGCGTAAGCCACCATGCCCAGCCACCTATTTTTCTTTTACAGTTATTAGATCTGTAGTTTTGATCTCTGATTCTTAACACATTGGGTATTGTCAGTTATCAAGAAAGTCTGCACCTCTTTTAGGAGTGCTGTGTGTTGGACAGATTCCAAAGGGACTGTGAACGAAGACTTCTTTAAGAATCACCAGAGAAGTGGAGATTGCCATTCAAACTCCAAAAGAATTAGGACTTCCTTACCTAATAAAAACACAGGCTTCCTCCTATTCCTCCTCCTCCTTCTCTTTTTAAATACCTGTGTTTATTGACACTTTTTAGCCCTACACAATTAGTGCTTTAAAAAATGTGACTGCTTTGAAGGAACTGACCTGAAAAAGAAACTGTGTATATCTGCAGGTTGTGTTAAAAAATATTGACATGTGGTAGTTGTTAGTGTGCCATGGCCTTGCCAGGTTTCCCCATGGACAGTGGTCTTACTCAGCTAAGCCAGGATTTGGTCAGGAGGACAGCCAGTTCCCTTACCACTCTCTGCCCTTCTTCCTGCCCCCAGGGCAGTCAGCTCTCTCTCGCATCTGTTTGAGCTGGGCTGCCAGACATTTGAGCATTTTTAGTGTTGGGGGAAGACTGCCTGTTACTAGGATGTTGCTGGCTTGGTGTAGCCCAGGGATTTTCAATCTCAGCAAAGCTGATGATTGGGCGAGGTGATTGTTGTGTGGGGCTGTCCTGTGCATTGCAGGATGTTGAACA
>NW_026666031.1:0-1531 GCF_009828535.3 Hylobates moloch | reverse complement strand
GTAGAGGTGTTTGTAGTATTCTCTGATGGTAGATTGTATTTCTGTGGGATCGGTGGTGATATCCCCTTTTTCATTTTTTATTGCGTCTATTTGATTCTTCTCTCTTTTCTTCTTTATTAGTCTTGCTAGCGGTCTATCAATTTTGTTGATCTTTTCAAAAAACTAGCTCCTAGATTCATTAATTTTTTTAAGGGTTTTTTGTGTCTCTATTTCCTTCAGTTCTGCTCTGATTTTAGTTATTTCTTGCCTTCTGCTAGCTTTTGAATGTGTTTGCTCTTGCTTTTCTAGTTCTTTTAATTGTGATGTTAGTGTGTCAATTGTGGATCTTTCCTGCTTTCTTTTGTGGGCATTTAGTGCTATAAATTTCCCTCTACACACTGCTTTGAATGTGTCCCAGAGATTCTGGTATGTTGTGTCTTTGTTCTCATTAGTTTCAAGGAGCATCTTTATTTCTGCCTTTATTTCGTTAGGTACCGAATAGTCATTCAGGAGCAGGTTGTTCAGTTTCCATGTAGTTGAGCAGTTTTGAGTGAGTTTCTTAATCCTGAGCTCTAGTTTGATTGCACTGTGGTCTGAGAGACAGTTTGTTATAATTTCTGTTCTTTTACATTTGCTGAGGAGAGCTTTACTTCCAACTATGTGGTCAATTTTGGAATAGTTGTGGTGTGGTGCTGAAAATAATGTATATTCTGTTGATTTGGGGTGGAGAGTTCTGTAGATATCTATTAGGTCCACTTGGTGCAGAGCTGAGTTCAATTCCTGGGTATCCTTGTTAACTTTCTGTCTCGTTGATCTGTCTAATGTTGACAGTGGGGTGTTAAAATCTCCCATTATTATTGTGTGGGAGTTTAAGTCTCTTTGTAGGTCACTCAGGACTTGCTTTATGAATCTGGCTGCTCCTGTATTGGGTGCATATATATTTAGGATAGTTAGCTCTTCTTGTTGAATTGATCCCTTTACCATTAGGTAATGGCCTTCTTTGTCTGTTTTGATCTTTGTTGGTTTAAAGTCTATTTTATCAGAGACTAGGATTGCAACCCCTGCCTATTTTTGTTTTTCATTTGCTTGGTAGATCTTCCTCCATCCCTTTATTTTGAGTCTATGTATGTGTCTGCACGTGAGATGGGTTGCCTGAATACAGCACACTGATGGGTCTTGAGTCCTTATGCAATTTGCCAGTCTGTGTCTTTTAATTGGAGCATTTCACCCATTTACACTTAAAGTTAGTATTGTTATGTGTGAATTTGATCCTGTCATTATGATGTTAGCTGGTTATTTTGCTCGTTAGTTGATGCAGTTTCTTCCTAGCCTTGATGGTCTTTACAATTTGGCATGTTTTTGCAGTGGCTGGTACCGGTTGTTCCTTTCCATGTTTAGTGCTTCCTTCAGGAGCTCTTTTAGGGCAGGCCTGGTGGTGACAAAATCACTCAGCGTTTGCTTGTCTGTAAAGTATTTTATTTCTCCTTCACTTATGAAGCTTGGTTTGGCTGGATATGAAATTCTGGGTTGAAAATTCTTTTCTTTAAGAATG
>NW_026666030.1:0-1531 GCF_009828535.3 Hylobates moloch | reverse complement strand
ATTTTCAGAGCACAGTGGTTGTCATGTTATGCCACTCAGATAAATCTCCTCATCCTTCCAGGGCTTAGGCACTAGTTTGCCTCAGTCCCTAGGAGTGTTATAAGTCCTCTCTGGGAATTGACTTTGGCTGAAAACAAAAACTGCCTTGCTCAAGGTCACAACCTTTTTGGAAGAGCAGTTCATTTCCAGAGTAGTTTATTTGGGGGGTATAAATGCCCAGCCCATCAATCCAGCTTGGGGAAACTCTGAAAGACCATCTCAGTTTCAGAACTTCCTGCTGGAATTGGCTGAGGTCTTTTGTATACATTTTCTATTGTTGGATGTAATAAATTACCATAAATTTGTGGCTTCAAATAACACAAAGTTGTAATCTTATGGTTTCTGGAGATCAGAAGTCTACAATGGATCTCACTGGACTAAAATCAAAGTGTCAGCAGGGCTCCTTCCTTCTGAAGGCTCTTAGGGAGAATCCATTCCCTTTCCCGTTCTAGCTTCTGGAGGTCATCTGTAGTCCTTGGCTTGTAAACACTTCTATCTTGAAAACTAGCAGCATATCAGGCATCTTATCTTCTCTCAAACCTCTGCTTCTAAGTTTATATCTTCTCTCTCTGACTCTGACCATCCTGCCTCCTTCTTTTCCTTATAAGGACCCTTGTGATTATATTGGGCCCATTTGGCTAATATAGAATAATCTCCCATGTCAAGATCCTTAACTTAATCACATCTGCAAAGTTCCTTTTTGCCATCTAAGGTAATATATTCACAAATTCCAGGGATTAGGATGTGAACATCTTTGTGGAGCTGGGTTGGGAGGGAAGTGGTCGTCATTCTGCCTACCATGCCTTTGTTGGTGGCTGCATCACAACCCAACTTCTCCTGCTGCCCAATCCAGATTCCCTCACTTTCCCCACAGATGTTGATCCTAAGAGCACACCCTAGTAAACTTCCTGCACACAAAATCCATTTCAAAGTCTGCTTCTCAGTGAATCCAACTTGTTACACAGAGCAATCCAGAAGGTTAGGAGAAGAGGCTGGTCATGGACTATACATTTGTAGTAGAGTTAAATTGTAATTATTCCTGAGAGCCTTGGCAGACCAGAGGCTGACTCAGAATTCCTTTGGACAGCACACTCTCTTTACTTCCTGAAATAACATTCGTTAGCTCTCCAGAGACTTAGATCTTATTTTAAAGCAAGGGACTTAGTTTCTTCTTGGCTCTTTCATGTAGGAGAGTGTCCCACATAATGCTGAATGAAAATACCAGGAGTTTCAAGGAGGAAACTAGGCAGGAGGGGTATCGCAGGTTGGGTTTTCTGGGAAGCAGATTTGAAGATGAAGAATAGTCTGCAGAAGGTTTCTGAGAGAGTACTTTTGGTGTCAATATCTATGAAGGAAAGGGAGGAATCAGGATTAGGCAGAGGGAGAAGTTGGGCTGCAATGCAGTCTTAGGAAATGACTCAGCCAATCCCATGGAGGAGCTCTGGAGCTCGGATGGTCCTTCAGAGGTGTACCAAGTTGGGGCAAGGGGACT
>NW_026666029.1:0-1531 GCF_009828535.3 Hylobates moloch | reverse complement strand
GCCTTCTGCTAGCTTTTGAATGTGTTTGCTCTTGCTTTTCTAGTTCTTTTAATTGTGATGTTAGGGTGTCAATTTTGGATCTTTCCTGCTTTCTCTTGTGGGCATTTAGTGCTATAAATTTCCCTCTACACACTGCTTTGAATGTGTCCCAGAGATTCTGGTATGTTGTGTCTTTGTTCTCGTTGGTTTCAAAGAACATCTTTATTTCTGCCTTCATTTCATTATATACCCAGTAGTCATTCAGGAGCAGGTTGTTCAGTTTCCATGTAGTTGAGTGGTTTTCAGTGAGTTTCTTAATCCTGACTTCTAGTTTGATTGCACCGTGGTCTAAGAGACAGTTTGTTATAATTTCTGTTCTTTTACATTTGCTGAGGAGAGGTTCACTTCCAAACATGTGGTCAATTTTGGAATAGGTGTGGTGTGGTGCTGAAAAAAATGTATATTCTGTTGATTTGGGGTGGAGAGTTCTGTAGATGTCTATTAGGTCCACTTTGTGCAGAGCTGAGTTCAATTCCTGGATATCCTTGTTAACTTTCTGTCTCGTTGATCTGTCTAATGTTGACAGTGGGGTGTTAAAATCTCCCATTATTATTGTGTGGGAGTTTAAGTTCCTTTGTAGGTCACTCAGGACTTGCTTTATGAATCTGGTTGCTCCTGTGTTGGGTGCATATATATTTAGGATAGTTAGCTCTTCTTGTTGAATTGATCCCTTTACCATTATGTAATGGCCTTCTTTGTCTCTTTTGATCTTTGTTGGTTTAAAGTCTATTTTATCAGAGACTAGGATTGCAACCCCTGCCTTTTTTTGTTTTCCAGTTGCTTGATAGATCTTCCTCCATCCCTTTATTTTGAGTCTGCATGTGTCTCTGCACGTGAGATGGGTTTCCTGAATACAGCACACTGATGGGTCTTGACTGCTTATCCAGTTTGCCAGTCTGTGTCTTTTAATTGGAACATTTAGCCCATTTACATTTAAAGTTAATATTGCTATGTGTGAATGTGATCCTGTCATTATGATGTTAGTTGGTTATTTTGCTCGTTAGTTGGCGCAGTTTCTTGATGATCTTTACAATTTGGCATGTTTTTGCAGTGGCTGTACCGGTTGCTCCTTTCCACGTTTAGTGCTTCCTTCAGGAGCTCTTTTAGGGCATGCCTGGTGGTGACAAAATCACTCAGCGTTTGCTTGTCTGTAAAGTCTTTTATTTCTCCTTCACTTATAAAGCTTAATTTGGCTGGATATGAAAGTCTGGGTTGAAAATTCTTTTCTTTAAGAATGTTGAATATCGGCCCCCACTCTCTTCTGGCTTGTAGAGTTTCTGCGGAGAGATCAGCTGTTAGTTTGATGGGCTACCCTTTGTGGGTAACCCGACCTTTCTCTCTGGCTGCCCTTAACAGTTTTTCCTTCATTTCAACTTTGGTGAATCTGACAATTATGTGTCTTGGAGTTGCTCTTCTCGAGGAGTATCTTTGTGGCGTTCTCTGTGTTTCCTGAATCTGAATGTTGGCCTGCCTTGCTAGATTGGGGAAGTTC
>NW_026666028.1:0-1531 GCF_009828535.3 Hylobates moloch | reverse complement strand
TTCATACAGCAGTATGGAAAAACTGTTTTTGTCCATTCTGTGAATGGACATTTGGGAGTTCATTGAGGCCAATGGCAAAAAAGAGAATATTCCATTATAAAACTGGAAGGAAGCTATCTGAGATACTGCTTTGTGATGTGTGCATTCCTCTCTCAATGAGTTAAAATTTTCTTTTCATTTAGCAGTTTGGAAACACTGTTTTTCTAGAATCTGCAAAGAGGTATTTGGTGGAGAATTGAGGCCAATGTTAAAAAAGACAATATCTTCAGCTAAAAACTATAAAGGAACTTTCTGAGAAAATGTTTCATGGTGTGTGCATTTGTCTCATAGAGAACAACTTTTCTTTTGATTCAGCTGTTTGGAAACACTGCTTTTGTAGAATATGCAAAGGGACATTTGGGAGCATATTGAGGCCAATGGTGAAAAAGAAAATATCTTCAGATAAAATATAGAAAGAAGCTTTCTGAGAAACTGCTTTGTGATGTGTGCATTCTTCTCAAAGAGATGAACTTTTCTTTTGAGGCAGCAGTTAAAAAACACTGTTTTTATAGAGTCTGCAAATGGATATTTGGTAGCACTTTGAGACCTATGGTGAAAGAGAAAATGTCTTCAGATAGAAAGCAAAAAGAAACTTTCTGAGAAACTGCTTTTTTGGTGTGTGCACTCATCTCAAGAATTACACTTTCCTTTGGTTCAGCAGTTTGAAAACACTATTTTGGTCCATTTGGCAAAGTGATATTTTGGAGCACATTGAGGCCAATGGAGAAAAATAAAATATCTTCAGATAAAAACAAGAAAGAAGGTTTCTGAGAAACTGCTTTGGATGTGTGCATTCATCTCAGAGAATTAAAACTTTCCTTTGATTCAGAGGTTTGGAAGCATTCTTTTTATATGACCTGCAAAGTGACATTTTGGAGTGCTTTGAGAACTTTGGTGAAAAAGAAAATATCTTCTGATAAAAACTAGAAGGAAGCTTTATGGGAAACTGCCTTGCTATGTGTGCATTAATCTCACAGAGTTAAACCTTTCTTTTGATGCAACAGTTTGGAGACACTGTGTTTGTCCATTCTGTAAATGGACATTTTTGAACTCATTGATGCCAATGGTGCAAAAGAGAATATTGCGTGATAAATAGTAGAAGGAAGCTATTTCAGAAACTGCTTTGTGATATGTGCATTCATCCTCCATAGTTCATCCTTGCTTTTGAATCAGCAGTTTAGAAACTCTGTTTTTGTAGGATAAGGGAAGGGATATTTGGGAGCGCATTGAGGCCTAGTTAGAAAAAGAAAATATCTTCATATAAAAACTAGAAGAATCTTTCTGAGAAACTCCTTTGTGATGTGTGCATCCACCACACAGAATTCAACCTTTCTTTCACTTCAGAAGTTTGGAAACATGGATTTGGCCATTCTGTGAATGGACATTTTGGAGCTCATTGAGTCCAAGGGCACAAAAGAGAATATCCCAGGATGGAAACTAGAAGCAGGTATCTGAGAAACTGCTTTCTGATGTGCGCATTCATCTCACAGTG
>NW_026666027.1:0-1531 GCF_009828535.3 Hylobates moloch | reverse complement strand
TTTTTAATGATGGCCATTCTAACTGGTGTGAGATGGTATCTCACTGTGGTTTTGATTTGCATTTCTCTGATGGCCAGTGATGATGAGCATTTCTTCATGTGTTTTCTGGCTGCATAAATGTCTTCTTTTTAGCTTACCAACCAAAAAGAGTCCAGGACCTGATGGATTCACAGCTGAATTCTACCAGAGGTACAAGGAGGAACTGGTACCATTCCTTCTGAAACTATTCCAATCGATAGAAAAAGAAGGAATCCTCCCTAACACATTTTATGAAGCCAGCATCATCCTGATACCAAAGCCAGGCAGAGACACAACCAAAAAAGAGAATTTTAGACCAATATCCTTGATGAACATTGATGCAAAAATCCTCAATAAAATACTGGCAAACCGAATCCAGCAGCACATCAAAAAGCTTATCCACCATGATCAAGTGGGCTTCATCCCTGGGATGCAAGGCTGGTTCAACATACGCAAATCAATAAATGTAATCCAGCATATAAACAGAACCAAAGACAAAAACCACATGATTATCTCAATAGATGCAGAAAAGGCCTTTGACAAAATTCAACAACCCTTCATGCTAAAAACTCTCAATAAATTAGGTATTGATGGGACGTATCTCAAAATAATAAGAGCTATATACGACAAACCCACAGCCAATACCATACTGAATGGGCAAAAACTGGAAGCATTCCCTCTGAAAACTGGCACAAGACAGGGATGCCCTCTCTCACCGCTCCTATTCAACATACTGCTGGAAGTTCTGGCCAGAGCAATCAGGCAGGAGAAGGAAATAAAGGGTATTCAATTAGGAAAAGAGGAAGTCAAACTGTCCCTGTTTGCAGATGACATGATTGTATATCTAGAAAATCCCATTGTCTCAGCCCAAAATCTCCTTAAGCTGATTAGCAACTTCAGCAAAGTCTCAGGATACAAAATCAATGTACAAAAATCACAAGCATTCTTGTACACCAATCACAGACAAACAGAGAGCCAAATCATGAGTGAACTCCCATTCACAATTGCTTCAAAGAGAATAAAATACCTAGGAATCCAACTTACAAGGGATGTGAAGGACCTCTTCAAGGAGAACTACAAACCACTGCTCAATGAAATCAAAGAGGATACAAACAAATGGAAGAACATTCCATGCTCATGGGTTGGAAGAATCAATATCGTGAAAATGGCCATACTGCCCAAGGTAATTTATAGATTCAATGCCATCCCCATCAAGCTACCAATGACTTTCTTCACAGAATTGGAAAAAACTACTTTAAAGTTCATATGGAACCAAAAAAGAGCCCGCATCGCCAAGTCAATCCTAAGCCAAAAGAACAAAGCTGGAGGCATCACGCTACCTGACTTCAAACTATACTACAAGGCTACAGTAACCAAAACAGCATGGTACTGGTACCACAACAGACATATAGATCAATGGAACAGAACAGAGCCCTCAGAAATGATGCCGCATATCTACAACTATTTGATCTTTGACAAACCTGACAAAAACAAGAAATGGGGAAAGGATTCC
>NW_026666026.1:0-1531 GCF_009828535.3 Hylobates moloch | reverse complement strand
GGAATCCTTTCCCCATTTCTTGTTTTTGTCAGGTTTGTCAAAGATCAAATAGTTGTAGATATGCGGCATCATTTCTGAGGGCTCTGTTCTGTTCCATTGATCTATATGTCTGTTGTGGTACCAGTACCATGCTGTTTTGGTTACTGTAGCCTTGTAGTATAGTTTGAAGTCAGGTAGCGTGATGCCTCCAGCTTTGTTCTTTTGGCTTAGGATTGACTTGGCGATGCGGGCTCTTTTTTGGTTCCATATGAACTTTAAAGTAGTTTTTTCCAATTCTGTGAAGAAAGTCATTGGTAGCTTGATGGGGATGGCATTGAATCTATAAATTACCTTGGGCAGTATGGCCATTTTCACGATATTGATTCTTCCAACCCATGAGCATGGAATGTTCTTCCATTTGTTTGTATCCTCTTTGATTTCATTGAGCAGTGGTTTGTAGTTCTCCTTGAAGAGGTCCTTCACATCCCTTGTAAGTTGGATTCCTAGGTATTTTATTCTCTTTGAAGCAATTGTGAATGGGAGTTCACTCATG
Source organism: Hylobates moloch (assembly GCF_009828535.3). NCBI lineage: Eukaryota > Metazoa > Chordata > Mammalia > Primates > Hylobatidae > Hylobates > Hylobates moloch. The sequence goes on along the minus strand of NW_026666026.1, from coordinate 999 downwards.
ATTTGGCTCTCTGTTTGTCTGTTATTGGTGTACAAGAATGCTTGTGATTTTTGTACATTGATTTTGTATCCTGAGACTTTGCTGAAGTTGCTAATCAGCTTAAGGAGATTTTGGGCTGAGACAATGGGATTTTCTAGATATACAATCATGTCATCTGCAAACAGGGACAGTTTGACTTCCTCTTTTCCTAATTGAATACCCTTTATTTCCTTCTCCTGCCTGATTGCTCTGGCCAGAACTTCCAGCAGTATGTTGAATAGGAGCGGTGAGAGAGGGCATCCCTGTCTTGTGCCAGTTTTCAGAGGGAATGCTTCCAGTTTTTGCCCATTCAGTATGGTATTGGCTGTGGGTTTGTCGTATATAGCTCTTATTATTTTGAGATACGTCCCATCAATACCTAATTTATTGAGAGTTTTTAGCATGAAGGGTTGTTGAATTTTGTCAAAGGCCTTTTCTGCATCTATTGAGATAATCATGTGGTTTTTGTCTTTGGTTCTGTTTATATGCTGGATTACATTTATTGATTTGCGTATGTTGAACCAGCCTTGCATCCCAGGGATGAAGCCCACTTGATCATGGTGGATAAGCTTTTTGATGTGCTGCTGGATTCGGTTTGCCAGTATTTTATTGAGGATTTTTGCATCAATGTTCATCAAGGATATTGGTCTAAAATTCTCTTTTTTGGTTGTGTCTCTGCCTGGCTTTGGTATCAGGATGATGCTGGCTTCATAAAATGTGTTAGGGAGGATTCCTTCTTTTTCTATCGATTGGAATAGTTTCAGAAGGAATGGTACCAGTTCCTCCTTGTACCTCTGGTAGAATTCAGCTGTGAATCCATCAGGTCCTGGACTCTTTTTGGTTGGTAAGCTAAAAAGAAGACATTTATGCAGCCAGAAAACACATGAAGAAATGCTCATCATCACTGGCCATCAGAGAAATGCAAATCAAAACCACAGTGAGATACCATCTCACACCAGTTAGAATGGCCATCATTAAAAA
>NW_026666025.1:0-1532 GCF_009828535.3 Hylobates moloch | reverse complement strand
TTGCCATATATTTATGTGGCAAAAGCCTCATATCTAGATTATTTAACTAAATCCCATTAATTAATAAACAAAGATGTAATACATTGAAGAAAATTGGCAAACATGTGACTAGGAGTTCCAAATACAGAACCAAAGGGCCAAAAAGTAGATAAACATATCCACATCCTTATGCATCAGAAAAATGCATATTACAACTACAATTCAATACCACCATGCAATTGTTAACATTTTTGAAAACTAACAAAATTAAGTACTAGTGATGATGTCAAGCAACTGGAACTTTCTTACACCACTCTGTGTGTAAACTGTTATAACCGCATGCAAAACCTCTTGAGTAGTATCTCCTTACTTACACGATGTGTGTAAGCGTACTCTAGGACCCAGCAACTCCACTATTAGGTATATACACCCAACAGAAATGCCAGCATCTTGTGCAATGCAGAAAAGCTCGAGGCAGCATTATTTGGTAATTTTCCAAACTGAAAACAACTCAAATGTGCATCAATAATAAAATAAATAAATAAAACAACTGCATATTCCTTTATAAGGGTACATTATACTGATATAAAATTAATTACAGACATATTAAAATATATAAAAATCTCACAAACACAATTTAATTAGATTTAAAAGTCCTAGACAGAGCAATCAGACAATAGAAAAAATTTAAAAAGTCATCCAAATAGAAAAACAAAGCTGAATTCTCTCTCTCCACTTGCAATATGAGTCTACGTAGCAAATGCTAAAGTGTCTCCAAAACTGCTTTTGGAGAAAACTTGAAAAGCCTCCTGAAATGGAAAAACAAGTAAAGTTTTAGGACACAAAATCAATGTACAAAAATCAGTAGCATTTCTGTGCACCAATAACGTTGAATTCCTGAACATTTTCTATTTTTATTACGTTTTCAATTTCTTCCCTCAGTTGCCCATATATTTTTTGATTTTTTAGCTAAACTAATTTATTCTTCTTTGCAATTTCACCTGGTTAATAGGCCCCAGGGCCAAAAAGTGAGAATAAAGTATTTGTCTGCATCCTGTTTCCTCATTTTGAAAACTAGTCTAGATGAAACCTGTACTTGTTCTAGGGAGTTGGCATGGAGAGAATTTATTTCCATTCTCATCAGGGATGCCTGCCAGAAAGAGGGAGTTCCTGAGAGTGAGCCAGTTGTCCCATACATACGGGGAATTCTCAGCCATGTTCGGTGACAACCACAAGCATTTTCACTCTGGTTAGACAGAACTCTGGATGGGTGTATGGGAAAAGAGCCAAACTAAAGGAGTCAAATACGACATTGCAAAGATTTGTGCATTTACGAAGGGAACATTTATTGCGTTAAATTATGTGCAAAACACTGTGCAAAGAGCAATTAAAATGAAAATTATTAAGGCATTACCTTTACTTCGGGAAACTCACATTAATCAGATTCTCTGAACCCCAGAATTTAACAACAACCTAGTAAAATCTTGTTCAGAGGGGAGAGAGGGTGGGGGCAGGAAGGTAAGATTAAAAATCAGGCTGGGTGGATGAGATAA
>NW_026666024.1:0-1532 GCF_009828535.3 Hylobates moloch | reverse complement strand
AGAATGCTTCTGTGTTGTTTTTATTTGAAGATATTCCTTTTTCCACTAAAGGCCCCTTAGTGCTCAAAATATCCTATTCCAGTTTCTACAGAAAGAGTGTTTCAGAACTGCTGAATCAAAAGTAAGCTTCAACTCTGTTAGTTGAATGCACAGAACAGGAAGATGTTTCACAGAATGCTTCTGTGTACTTTTTATATGAAGATATCCCTTTTTCCACTATAGTCCCATTAGCGCTCCGAATGTCCTTTTGCAGTTTCTACAGAAAGTGTGTTCCATAACTGCTCTATCAAATCTATGCTTCAACTCTGTTAGTTGAATGCACAGAACAGAAAGAAGTTGCACAGAAGGCGTCTGTGTAGTGTTTATTGGAAGATGATCCTTTTTCCACTAAAGGCCCCTTACTGCTCCGAATGTCGCAATGCAGTTTCTACAGAAACAGTGTTTCAGAACTGCTCAATCAAAAGTAAGCTTCAAACCTGTTAGTTGAATGCACAGAACAGAAAGAAGTTTCACAGAAGGCTTCTGTGTAGTTTTTACTTGAAGATATTCCTTTTTCCACGGTAAGCCCCTTATCGCTCAGAATGTCTACATGAAGGTGCTACAGAAAGAGTGTTTCAGAACTGCTCTATCAAAAGCATGCTTCAACTCTCTTAGTTGAATGCACAGAACAGAAAGATGTTTCACAGAATGCTTCTGTGTACTTTTTATATGAAGATATCCCTTTTTCCACTATAGTCCCATTAGCGCTCCGAATGTCCTTTTGCAGTTACTACAGAAAGTGTGTTCCATAACTGCTCTATCAAAACTATGCTTCAACTCTGTTAGTTGAATGCACAGAACAGAAAGAAGTTGCACAGAAGGCGTCTGTGTAGTGTTTATTTGAAGATGTTCCTTTTCCCACTAATGGCCCCTTACTGCTCCGAATGTCCCAATGCAGTTCCTACAGAAACAGTGTTTCAGAACTGCTCAATCAAAAGTAAGCTTCAAACCTGTTAGTTGAATTCACAGAACAGTAAGAAGTTTCACAGAAGGCTTCTGTGTAGTTTTTATTGGAAGATATTCCTTTTTCCACTACAGGACCGTTAGTGCTCCGAATGTCCCCTTGCAGTTTCTACAGAAAGAGTGTTTCAGAACTGCTCTATCAAAAGTAACTTCAAATCTATTAGCTGAATGCACAGAACAGAAAGAAGTTTCACAGAATGCTTCTGTGTACTTTTTATTTGAAGATATTCCTTTTTCCACTATAGGACCCTTAGCGCTCTGAATGTCCCCTTACAGTTTCCACATAAGGAGTGTTTCAGAACTGCTCTATCAAAAGTAAGATTCAACTCTGTTAGTTGAATGCACAGAACCGAAAGAAGTTTCACAGAATGCTTCTGTGCAGTTTCTATTTGAAGATATTCCTTTTTCCACTGTAGGCCATTTAGCGCTACATATATTCCCTTTGCAGTTACTACAGAAAGAGTGTTACAGAACTCCTCAATCAAATGTAAGATTCAACTCTGTTAGTTGAATGCACAGAACAGAAAGAA
>NW_026666023.1:0-1532 GCF_009828535.3 Hylobates moloch | reverse complement strand
GAATGGAATGGAATGGAATGGAATGGAATCGAATGGAATGGAAAAAACGCAGTGGAGTGTAGTGGATTGGAATGGAGAATAAAGGAAGGGAGTGGAGTGGAGTGGAATGGAGGGGAATGGAAAGGAATGGAATGCAATGGAAAAGAATGGAATGAAACGGAATGGAATGGAAACAATTGAATGAAATGAAATGAAATGGAATGGAATGGCATGGAATGGAAAGGAATGGATTGGATTGGAATGTTACGGAATGGAATCAAATGCAATGGAAAAAGTGCAGTTGAGTGGAGTGGAGTGGAATGGAGAAGAAAGAAGGGAGTGGAGTGGAGTTGAATGGAGTGGAATAGAATGGAATGGAATGGAATGCAATGGAAAGGAATGGAATGGAGTGGACTGGAAAGGATACGAATGGGAAGGAATGGAAAGCATTGGAGGGGAGAATAGTGGAGTGAAGAAGAGTGGATATGAAGTGAATGGAATGGAATGGAAAGGATTGGAGTGTACGGGAGTTGTTCCTATTGGAAAAGAATGGAATGGAATAGACTGGAAGGGAATGGTGTGGAATGGAATGAAATGGAATGGAATGGAATGGGAAAACTGCAGTGGAGTGTAGTGGAGTGGAATGGAGAAGATAGGACGGGAGTGGAGTGGAGTGGAAAGGAGTGGAATGGAATGGAAATTAATGAAATTGAATGGAATGGATTGGAGTAGACTGGAATGGAGGCGAATGGTGAGGAATGGAATGCAGTGGAGCGGACAGGAGTGGAGCGGAGAAGAGTGGATTTGAATTGAATGTAATGGAATGGAATGGATTTGAGTGGATTGTAGTGGAATCTATTGGAAAATAATGGAATGGGATGGAGTGGAATGGAACGGGTCTTAAAGGAATGGAAAGGAATGGAATGGAACTGAATAGAATGGAATGGAATGGAATGGAATGGAATGGAATGGAATGGAATTTAAGGGAAAAAAATTACAGTGGAGTTTAGTGGAATGGAATGGAAAAGAAAGGAAGAGAGTGGAGTGGAATGGAATGGAGTGGAATGGAATGGAATGGAGTGGAATGGAGGAGAATGGAAAGGAATGGAATGCAGTGGAGTGTAGAGTTGTGGAGAGGAGAACAGTGGACTTGAATTGAATGGAATGGAATGCAATGGAATCGAATTGAATGGAATGCAGTGGATTGGAGTGGAGTGGATTGGAGAAAAAAGGAATGGAATGGAAAGTAATGCAATAGAATGGAATACAATGAAACGGAATGAAAAGGAATGGCATGGAATGAATTGGAGTGGAGTGCAGTGTATTGGATATGAATGGAATGAAGAGGACTGTATTGGATAGGAGGGGACTGGGAAGGAATGGTATGGAGTGGAGTGGAGTGGAGTGGAATGCAGGAGATTAGGGTGGATTCAGGTGGAATGGACCGTAACGGAATACAATGCAATGGCATGGAATGCAGCGGACTGTAGTGGAGAAGTGTGGAGGGGAATGGAATGGAATGGAATGGAATGGAATGGAATGGAATGGAATGG
>NW_026666022.1:0-1532 GCF_009828535.3 Hylobates moloch | reverse complement strand
GAATGGAATGGAATGGAATGGAATGGAATCGAATGGAATGGAAAAAACGCAGTGGAGTGGAGTGGATTGGAATGGAGAATAAAGGAAGGGAGTGGAGTGGAGTGGAATGGAGGGGAATGGAAAGGAATGGAATGCAATGGAAAAGAATGGAATGAAACGGAATGGAATGGAAACAATTGAATGAAATGAAATGAAATGGAATGGAATGGCATGGAATGGAAAGGAATGGATTGGATTGGAATGTTACGGAATGGAATCAAATGCAATGGAAAAAGTGCAGTTGAGTGGAGTGGAGTGGAATGGAGAAGAAAGAAGGGAGTGGAGTGGAGTTGAATGGAGTGGAATAGAATGGAATGGAATGGAATGCAATGGAAAGGAATGGAATGGAGTGGACTGGAAAGGATACGAATGGGAAGGAATGGAAAGCATTGGAGGGGAGAATAGTGGAGTGAAGAAGAGTGGATATGAAGTGAATGGAATGGAATGGAAAGGATTGGAGTGTACGGGAGTTGTTCCTATTGGAAAAGAATGGAATGGAATAGACTGGAAGGGAATGGTGTGGAATGGAATGAAATGGAATGGAATGGAATGGGAAAACTGCAGTGGAGTGTAGTGGAGTGGAATGGAGAAGATAGGACGGGAGTGGAGTGGAGTGGAAAGGAGTGGAATGGAATGGAAATTAATGAAATTGAATGGAATGGATTGGAGTAGACTGGAATGGAGGCGAATGGTGAGGAATGGAATGCAGTGGAGCGGACCGGAGTGGAGCGGAGAAGAGTGGATTTGAATTGAATGTAATGGAATGGAATGGATTTGAGTGGATTGTAGTGGAATCTATTGGAAAATAATGGAATGGGATGGAGTGGAATGGAACGGGTCTTAAAGGAATGGAAAGGAATGGAATGGAACTGAATAGAATGGAATGGAATGGAATGGAATGGAATGGAATGGAATGGAATTTAAGGGAAAAAAATTACAGTGGAGTTTAGTGGAATGGAATGGAAAAGAAAGGAAGAGAGTGGAGTGGAATGGAATGGAGTGGAATGGAATGGAATGGAGTGGAATGGAGGAGAATGGAAAGGAATGGAATGCAGTGGAGTGTAGAGTTGTGGAGAGGAGAACAGTGGACTTGAATTGAATGGAATGGAATGCAATGGAATCGAATTGAATGGAATGCAGTGGATTGGAGTGGAGTGGATTGGAGAAAAAAGGAATGGAATGGAAAGTAATGCAATAGAATGGAATACAATGAAACGGAATGAAAAGGAATGGCATGGAATGAATTGGAGTGGAGTGCAGTGTATTGGATATGAATGGAATGAAGAGGACTGTATTGGAGAGGAGGGGACTGGGAAGGAATGGTATGGAGTGGAGTGGAGTGGAGTGGAATGCAGGAGATTAGGGTGGATTCAGGTGGAATGGACCGTAACGGAATACAATGCAATGGCATGGAATGCAGCGGACTGTAGTGGAGAAGTGTGGAGGGGAATGGAATGGAATGGAATGGAATGGAATGGAATGGAATGGAATGG
>NW_026666021.1:0-1532 GCF_009828535.3 Hylobates moloch | reverse complement strand
GGCACGGGGAGCTGCAGGGCCATCGGGGGGACCCTAGTGTCTGAGCCGTGTCCTCTCGCAGGAGAGTCCTTCACCGTATATGAAAGCCAGGGGGCAGTGCCAAACACGCAGCACCAGGAGATGGAGGATGTCATCAGGCTGGCCCAGAACAAGGAGGAGATCAAGGTAGGGCGTGCAACATCTCTGCGGGGGTGGGGGTCGGCATGGGTGCTGGCGCAGGCTCCAGGGTGGGAGCTGAGCACCCCTCCCTTCAGGTGAAGCTGCTGGAGCTGCAAGAGCTGGTGTTGCCCCTTGTGGGCAACCACGAGGGTCATGGCAAATTCCTCACCGCTGCCCAGAACCCTGCTGATGAGCCCGCTCCAGGGGCCCCAGCCCCCCAGGAACTTGGGGCTGCCGGTGAGCAGGATGGTGAGTAGAGCCCTCGGGCGGGGTGGGCAGGCAGGAGCAGGGGAGGTTTGCATTGTGCTCAGACCCCCGCCTCCTTCTCTCCAAAGATTTTTATGAGGTGAGCCTGGACGACAGCGTGGAGCCTGCACCAGGAGCGGCCAGGGAGGGTTCTCCCCATGACAACCCCACTGCACAGCAGATCGTGCAGCTGCTTCCTGTAATGCAGGACACCCAGGAGCACCCAGGCTTGCCTAGCAAACCCTGCGTGCCATTCTTTTACCGGGCAGCCGAGAACAGGGAGATAAAAATCATCATCATCTAAGAGCTGGTCAAGAAATTTAAAAACAACAACAAAAAGTGATGGGGTTAATCTCCTACACAATTCATTTACCCCATTTGAATGTTAGAGCCACTCACATTTATTTGTGTTTCTAATTTACCGTTTAAATTTATTTGTAAAAAGTTAAGGGAGAGTGGGTCTTTCCCTGATGTTCACTCTGGCATCCTTTAGCATTTTTGTTTTTAATTTGATAATTGTAGGTCATTAGCACACATATCGAGTTTGCCCTTACGTGGTGAGAATTCAAACACACAAAGACCCACTATTTGCACAAAACTATTCTTACTGGTTTGGAACAGGCTGCCATGCTTTTTTAATGTTATTGCAGCATGTATATTCATTACAGAATTCAGATAAAATGTGCTTATATTCTGCTATTATATTTGATCGAATCCTAACCACAGTGAGCTCTTCATTAGCTCAGTATGTGGCTTGCCCTCAAGTGCGCACTGTTTATTACTTTGTAATATGCCACTGTGAGTACTGACATTTAGAGTTGTTTAAAGGCTGAGAACTGGAAACAGCCTTTCTCCTATTTTCTGTGTATTGGGGATGGGAATAATAACATTTTGGGGAGCTTTTTAAATCTCACGGAACAGGAAAGTGGCCTGCTCTGGCAGGTGTGCGCAGGATAGAGTGTTTCATTTGTTCTGGTGCCAAGAATGAGCGCTGTACTATGGTAGTTCCCTTAGGATTTGTATGTGCTCTGGGCTCTTGAAGATATTGCATCATGAGCTGCAGCAGTTGTACCCTTTCTTGATGACCTAAAAAGGGATTATTTCTGAGGAATGAAAGGCTCCCATCA
>NW_026666020.1:0-1532 GCF_009828535.3 Hylobates moloch | reverse complement strand
GGCTGGATAGGAAATTCTGGGTTGAAAATTCTTTTCTTTAAGAATGTTGAATATCGGCCCCCACTCTCTTCTGGCTTGTAGAGTTTCTGCTGAGAGATCAGCTGTTAGTCTGATGGGCTTCCCTTTGTGGGTAACCCGACCTTTCTCTCTGGCTGCCCTTAACATTTTTTCCTTCATTTCAACTTTGGTGAATCTGACAATTATGTGTCTTGGAGTTCCTCTTCTTGAGGAGTATCTGTGTGGCGTTCTCTGTATTTTCTGAATCTGAATGTTGGCCTGCCTTGCTAGATTGGGGAAGTTCTCCTGTATAATATCTTGCAGAGTGTTTTCCAACTTGGTTCCATTCTCCCCATCATTTTCAGGTACACCAATCAGACGTAGGTTTGGTCTTTTCACATAGTCCCAAATTTCTTGGAGGCTTTGTTCATTTCTTTTTATTCTTTTTTCTCTAAACTTCCCTTCTCTCTTCATTTCATTCATTTCATCTTCCATCAGCGATACCCTTTCTTCCAGTTGATCGCATCTGCTACTGAGGCTTCTGCAGTCTTCGCGTAGTTCTCGAAACTTGGCTTTCAGCTCCATCAGCTCCTTTAAGCCCTTCTCTCCATTGGTTATTCTAGTTATCCATCCTTCTAATTTTTTTTCAAAGTTTTTAACTTCTTTGCTATTGTTTTGAATTTCCTCTCGTAGCTCAGAGTAGTTTGATCGTCTGAAGCCTTCTTCTCTCAACTCATCAAAGTCATCCTCCATCCAGCTTTGTTCCGTTGCTGGTGAGGAACTGCGTTCCTTTGGAGGAGGAGAGGTGCTCTGTTTTTTAGAGTTTCCAGTTTTTCTGCTCTGTTTTTTCCCCATCTTTGTGGTTTTATCTACTTTTTGTCTTTGGTGATGGTGATGTACAGATGGGTTTTTGGTGTTGAAGTCCTTTCTGTTTGTTAGTTTTCCTTCTACCAGACAGGACCCTCAGCTGCAGGTCTGTTGGAGTTTATTAGAGGTCCACTCCAGACCCTGTTTGGCTGGGTGTCAGCAGCGGTGGCTGCAGAACAGCGGATTTTCGTGAGACCACAAATTCAGCTGTCTGATAGTTCCTCTGAAAGTTTTGTCTCAGAGGAGTACCCGGTTGAATGAGGTGTCAGTCTGACCTTACTGGGGGGGTGCCTCCCAGTTAGGCGCTCAGGGGTGAGGGACCCACTTTAGGAGGCAGTCTGTCCGTTCTCAGATCTCCAGCTGCGTGCTGGGAGAACCACTACTCTCTTCAAAGCTGTCAGTCAGACAGGGGCATTTAAGTCTGTGGAGGTTCTTTGCTGAGTTTTTGTTTGTCTGTGCCCTGCCCCCAGAGGTGGAGCCTACAGAGGCAGGCAGGCCTCCTTGAGCTGTGGTGGGCTCCACCCAGTTCGAGCTTCCTGGCTGCTTTGTTTACCTAAGCAAGCCTGGGCAATGGCGGGCGCCCCTCCCCCAGCCTCGCTGCCGCCTTGCAGCTTGATCTCAGACTGCTGTGCTAGCAATCAGCGAGACTCCGTGGGCATAGGACCCTC
>NW_026666019.1:0-1532 GCF_009828535.3 Hylobates moloch | reverse complement strand
TCACTCAAAACCGCTCAACTACATGGAAACTCAACAACCTGCTCTTGTTGTTCATTATTGGGTACATAATGAAATGAAGGCAGAAATAAAGATGTTCTTTGAAACCAACGAGAACAAAGACACAACATACCAGAATCTCTGGGACACGTTCAAAGCAGTGTGTAGAGGGAAATTTATAGCACTAAATACCCACAAGAGAAAGCAGGAAAGATCCAAAATTGACACCCTAACATCACAATTAAAAGAAGTAGAAAAGCAAGAGCAAACACATTCAAAAGCTAGCAGAAGGCTAGAAATAAATAAAATCAGAGCAGAACTGAAGGAAATAGAGACACAAAAAACCCTTCAAAAAATTACTGAATCCAGGAGCTGGTTTTTTGAAAAGATCAACAAAATTGATAGACCGCTAGCAAGACAATAAAGAAGAAAAGAGAGAAGAATCAAATAGATGCAATAAAAAATGATGGAGATATCATCACCGATTCCACAGAAATACAATCTACCAACAGAGAATATTACAAACACCTCTACGCAAATAAACTAGAAAATCTAGAAGAAGTGGATAAATTCCTTGAAAAATACACCCTCCCAAGACTAAACCAGGAAGAAGTTGAATCTCTGAAAAGACCAATAACAGGTTCTGAAATTGTGGCAATAATCAATAGCTTACCAACCAAAAAGAGTCCTGGACTGGATGGATTCACAGCCGAATTCTACCAGAGGTACAAGGAGGAACTGGTACCATTCCTTCTGAAACTATTCAAATCAATAGAAAAAGAGGGAATCCTCCCTAACATATTTTATGAGGCCAGCATCATCCTGATACCAAAGCCCGGCAGAGACACAACCAAAAAAGGGAATTTCAGACTAATATCCTTCATGAACATTGATGCAAAAATCCTCAAAAAAATACTGGCAAACCGAATCCAGCAGCACATCAAAAAGCTTATCCACCACGATCAAGTGGGCTTCATCCCTGGGATGCAAGGCTGGTTCAACATACGCAAATCAATAAATGTAATCCAGCATATAAACAGAACCAAAGACAAAAACCACATGATTACCTCAACAGATGCAGAAAAGGCCTTTGACAAAATTCAACAACCCTTCATGCTAAAAACTCCCAATAAATTAGGTATTGATGGGACGTATCTCAAAATCATAAGAGCTATCTATGACAAACCCACAGCCAATATCATACTGAATGGGCAAAAACTGGAAGCATTCCCTTTGAAAACTGGCACAAGACAGGGATGCCCTCTCTCACCACTCCTATTCAACATAGTGTGGGAAGTTCTGGCCAGGGCAATCAGGCAGGAGAAGGAAATAAAGGGTATTCAATTAGGAAAAGAGGAAGTCAAATTGTCCCTGTTTGCAGATGATATGATTGTATATCTAGAAAACACCATTGTCTCAGCCCAAAATCTCCTTAAGCTGATAAGCAACTTCAGCAAAGTCTCAGGATACAAAATCAATGCACAAAAATCACAAGCATTCTTGTACACCAATCACAGACAGAGAGCCAAATCATG
>NW_026666018.1:0-1533 GCF_009828535.3 Hylobates moloch | reverse complement strand
GGTTGAGAATAACTGTTGCAGGGAAATTAAAATAGGTAATTCAAACTTTATAAAATGAGAGTGTAAATGAGTTTGTTTAGTAGTGATTCCATAGGATCCAACTCAAGATGTTCAGAAGGCAAATTCATTTTTAGTATCTAAGGGCATCAAAGAGAAGGAAATTTTGGAGCATGGAGAAAATCAAGTTAAATATAGATTCTATTTACTGCTAACACTAAAACATTATTTGTTTAAAAAAAAAGATAAGGTGAAATTCAAGACACTGTTATGGATCAGGGGTCCATAAGATAAAGTTTCCTTCAGTGATGAGATTGTGAAGAGCATTTCAATGTTCACTAGTGTCAACAAGATTAAAAAAAAAGGATAGAATGGGATACAGAGCGCATCTAACAGGAGTGCTGTTTATCTGGCAGAGTAGAGTCATGAAATGTTAAAAAGCCATGTTTCTCTCCTTTCTAAAATGCATGAAATCCTCAAGGCAGAAATAATGATCATCTCGGAAGCCCATACAAAAGGAAAACTGTAGCATTAATTTACCAATCAATGAGCCATTTTGGTTGATCCTCCAAGCAATTGAGAAGAACTATACATCATTATTAAACAAAAAGTACCATTTTAAATGACAAGCATACATCGTAATTTTAAATAATAATACCTTACATTTGTGTAGCACTTCAGAGTTTACGAAGCACTTTTATGTACATTATCTAATTTATCAACCTCTAAAAGAGGAAGAAAAATTTAAGGCAAGGAAAGGGATTAGTATCAGTGTTGCACTGGATAAATGAGGGTGAAGTTCTGGAATAATAGAAGTCCTCAACAAATCTTCATCAGGAGCTGATGAATTGCCTATCTCAACTTCATTATCCTTATCATGAGCACTTATGAGAGAAATGAAAAATTGATGAGCACCGTCATAATCAAAGAGAATAAATGTTTCTCTGTTAAAGTGAATGCATAATCTTTCCAGGAATAAAATAACAATATTCATTAATTATTAAATTCCAATAATGCTGACACCAAATCTCATTTCAACCAGTGAAGAAAATTAGCAATATAGAAGAAAACTGTTGGACTTGGTGTTGTTAATCTATGTATTCATACATAAGGTCATTGAAAAGACTGCCTAAAATTTAGTCTTTTGTCTCTCCCAGTTGGGTGAGTATTTTCAGAATCCATTTATATCAGAATATTCTGTTACCTTCTAAAAACAGATTGAGAAAATGTCAAAGGCTCTGCATGCATTACTTATAGCAGAAGTTAAGGATCTCTTATGACAAAATATTTTCTTGAGTCATCAGGTTTTATTAGAGAATTGTCATGTTTTCTTTAGTATCCCATATAACCTCTCAGCCCAGCCCTACACAAATATGATGTAAGAAGTACAATTTACCCCATTAAGGAATTGCCTATTTTCTTTATCTGATCCCATCAGTTATTTCCATTCCACTGATGAAAATTGCAATAGAAAATAGTGATAATTTGCCATTAGAGACTTTAAAATGTGCATTAGTGATGACTTTAAGATATAAT